>NW_023458556.1:2261872-2270196 GCF_013731165.1 Rhagoletis pomonella
TTTTTCAAGTGGATGGTAAATATTTTTTTTCGTCAGTGGCAACCCTGGCAACCATATTAGAAAAACTAAAGGAGGCCATCAAGGAAAACCTTCGAGCAAAATTGACCAAGGTTGTGTTGCTTTCGCGAGGCAACGCGCCGGTTCACATGAGCAGAGTTGAGATGCCGGCTTTGCACAGGCATCACATTAAATCGGTTGTTCCCCCACCCAGTGACTTTTATCTGTTTCCAATTAAGGGAGTTTACATTCAAATGGGGGAAATAAATCTATTGTTTTATGTCACTTACCACCATTCCATTCCACGAACTTTTGGACCTCCCCTCGTAGGAGCACGTAATAATGACTTACTAGCAACTTCCTCTTCACCCGCCAGTCCTTAACACTTGCCTGCCGAATTTCCCTTACTTGAACAAAAGCGGTGCCGCCTTATGGAAGTAAGAATTGAGAATGAGCATTTGGTATCAGACATAATTATCTCCAAACTGCCTTACCAAGTAAAGTACGTAGAATGTAGAGCAGTCGCTCGGAGTAATACGGCGTTGTTGTAGCAAATATGAATCGCCCAGTAGTAACCAAGAAGGAGGATCTCCTATCCCACAGAACTCGTGCTCCAAGCAGGGTATCATCAGGGCCATTACTAGCACTGTTAGAAGTAGGTACAACTAGGAGTGTGGTACCATAAGCCACATCACATTTAACCTTTAATTAGGCGCATAAAAAAAATCACACAATTGCTCGCATGGGGTACCGAGTGAAAAAAGAGTTTTAGAAATAAAAAAAAATGAAGTGGATATTATCAAAAATATTGAAGTACTCTATTATCGTTAACTTAAAAAAAGAAACATAATTTCGAATTCAAATTAAAAAATTAAGTCCACCAAAAAATTTTACATTAGTGGTCGCATGGGGCCAGCACTAAAGATAGTAGCGACACATGTGTACACGACGATGTTCTAACCGTGACTACATACATATATAAATAAAGGGAAATGTGTATTGTTATAAAGAAAGAAGAAGAAAGAAAAGCATAACTTTGACTGACTGACAAACTTATACAAAAATAAAAACATACCTCCACCAAAAAATGTTAAGTAAGTGGTCGCAGGGGCCAGAACTTAAGAGAGAGGCAACACATGCGTGGTGGTCATGACTAATTTACGTACCCCGCGGGGAGTTAGGATGCTAGAAAGAGCGCGAGCACGCTCCAAGCACTCCAAGACATTTTTTTTTTTAACTTGAAATGGCCTTGACCCCATGTGCCTATTTAAGGGTTAAATTGTGGGCATAGGAATTAATCTACATAAGATAAACACGGCTGTAGCCGAGTGGTTAGAGGTACGAACTAACACAGCGGAGTACCTGATTTCGATCCCTCTCCCGACCAACATTTTGACTGGGAAGAAACGTTTCCAACAGCGTTCGCCTCTCCGTTGGCAATGGCAAACCTCCGAACATATTTCCGCAATAAACCCATTTGCAATTCGGAGGCCTAATAAAATTTAAAGTCCCTCACTTGTATTATAACATCAAGGCACACACCACAAATTTGAGGAGAAGTTCGGCCAAACATTTAGCAAAAATGTAAGCTCCAAATATTTATTTATTTTAGAGGAACACATAAAGAATATTATTATACTATAGTCTATAATTGTTCCTAGATTTGTATTTGTTCACCCCCGATGAACCTCGGGTATTATGCTAGTGATGAGAAAAGAAATGTTTTCTTTTTGATTGTTGAGAAAGAAAATTTACACTGAAGATGACACTTCGCCGAAACCGGTTTGTCTCCAAACCAAATTTGACAAGGTATATCGGAAAAAAATTAAATATCTGCTCAAATTAAACCGATCTATGTTTCATTCCACACGTGTCCAAATACCTATAAAGATTAAACCATATAAAGTAGATAAGGAAAAAAATCATCCAAACAAAGTCATGGGCCCATGTTTTAACGGGGATTTGGTTGACCTGTTTTGTTTGGTTCTAGAAAACAAATTTCAAGATACTTTTGGCTGTATTTTTGTAGCATCTTTCCTCAATAAATCCATCGTTTGCTAATTGATTGACTATGCATTTATAAAACGAAAGCTAATTTAAAAATAAACAAATATTTAATTTCTTTTTTGCTGATCCTTGCTATTTCTATTTGTTGTTCTCCCCTTTCGAAAATTGTTTTCCCAAATGATTTGAATTCCTTTATAGTCTATCCTACATTCATCCTTAATTAATGAAGACAAAATTGCACTTTTTAAAGAATTTTTGATAAACATATGGATTAGATTTGATTTGATGAATTTTTTATGCGAAAAGGAAATCAAATTCAAATACCATTAATATTCATTTAGACACACGCACATGGGTATGCTGCAATGGCAGTAGTGAAACCGTTAAACCATACATGTATGTACTAGCAACAAAGCTGTCAAATAAAATCCACACTTGGATTACACGAAAGTATACTTCGAATGGTAAGCAAACAAAACAATTTGCAGAAAATGAAAAAGTCTCCATAACAAAATCCCAGCACAACTTTGAAATAGTCACTCGCATATATACATATGTATACATATACATACGTGTATGTGTGATTGTATGGCATTGGTTTGGTGCGTTTGATACGCCCGAATAAAAATGATGAGGATGATGATGATGATGATAAGGATATCTGATCTCAACTGACAGCAGTTTTCATTACGAATTCATGTAATATTTTCGTGTACTTGAGCTGCTGTACATTTCACTTTCTGCATCGCACCGGACCGCGCTCTTTCCGCCGTGTCGCCACCGGCCTCCAATCGCTTCCTTTCGCCCAATAGTTTGGATATTTTCAGTTTTTGTTTGTGTGTTTTCTTTGCTTGATGGGATTGCTCGCTTGGATTTTCTCATCAAAGTAATGTGGCCTTCGTTCTGAGTTGGCAGCCGACATATGGAGCTGTCCGGGTCGATGGGCAGTTCGCCTATTGAATAAAGCGATGAATGGGGGAAAATTTAATGTCTGCGGACAAAGCAGACCACTGGTCTAATTTCAATTACTGCTCACTTCGGAGGAGCTCATGCGCTCATCCACCTATCCATTTGTGGGCGGCAGAGCACGCGTATTTTATTGTGCAGACACACACACACACACACACACACACGCTGTCCTGGGTCATGCGAGTCCGTCGATTTGTGCCGCGTCGCCAACTGATTGAGTGAAAGCTTCAAATCAAATTATGGAAATAATATTTCTTCATTATGTAAGGGATTGTCCACATCCACTTTAATATTTGTTTTTCTCTTCTATTTCTAAGTCATCGTAAATAGTAACAGTATATGTATTCTATTTGAAAGCGCATTCTGAAGAATTTATTCGAAATTAATTTTGTTCAATTCGCATTTGTGAAGAATGTTGATTTAATGCTCGGATCCAAATACCAGAAATGCCAATTTCATTTTACTTCACTACAATTCATTTTACTAAATTTTATTGCACCACGCCTACTTGATGCCTTTCCCATCGCTCCACCTTCCATTGCCCCACCGCCACTCCTCTGCCCTCGTCACCGCAGTCGTAATACAATAATATCTAAGAAATTACTATACTTTGCGAGCCAAGCATTTCGACGGCTCTACCAGATTGGCAAGCGAGTGCTCGCTTAAATCCAATATTCTTGCACTCGCAGTCCAAATTAAATTGCACTCCGTCCCGCACGCCTCTGCGGCCGGCACCCACACTTTCTGGAGGGATGGGGGTAATCGTTTTGGCGCAATTGAGTTGCGGTTGTGTCTGGGTAAGCGGCAGCTTTCTTTCTTTCTTTCATTTTCTCGGCTGCCTTGTTGCTGCTTTTCAAAGTCGCTCCTGCTGCAGACGCCCGGGCGCAGGCAAAGACGTTGGCAACAGCAAAATAAATAGTTGCTATGTCAATTCATAAGTAACAACTCACTTGCAATTCACCTGCAATCATAATGTTGCTACGGCGGTTACATTTAATAAAATAATTTCCCAGGAGTTTTTCCTCGGCAGCATTCCATGCCGGCAACAACAATAATAACAAGGATATCGGAGAATGGCAAGAGGATCTTGCCAACTGGGTGCACCCTTTCCTGATTTCTATGCAAAAATACCAAACGCCTTCCATTTATGTACCTATATATGTTTGTGTGTGTGTGTGTGTGTGTGTGTGTGTGTGTGTGTACCTCCACCTGATGCCAAGTAAGCTCCAGGGTCTGAACGGAAACAAATATTGCACTAAGCAGGGAGAGAAAGGCGTTGCGCAAATCTAAGAGCTGCCGAATGCGAAGAGGTCGCGGGCAGCGCTGAGGCGATGTACTTCAAAGCGGTGCATTTGCGTTTCAAATTTTGTTTAAAGAATATCAAATACGAAAAAAAAATTTAACTGTGGCTATCCTCCATCACATATGGCGTGTACCAAACAATTCACAAAATTAGTCAAAACTTAAACTCAACGCAAATTTTTTTGGTTGCCGACATCAAAGGTTGCCGCTCCGTTTGAAGTTGCCCAAATCAGAGCGCATCAATTGCCATATAACTATAGCCACGAAAGAAAAGTATTGTGATGCGGCCGCAGCCACCAACCACAGATTCGCAGGCAGCGCGTGTTTCGAAGGTTTGTAATCGCACATCACTAAACTTCCCAGCCGCGTCAGTTTGAATGATTGAATGAGTTTCAACAATTTTCATGCATTTCCATGCCAGCCGACGCGAGACGTCTCCGAACACTGCCACTCCTCCGCTGTGCGCCAAAATGCTGCTTCCTCGGATGCTGATGCGCCACTGATGGTTCCAAGGCATTAACTCGACTTCACCTCTTCTGCTGCACAGTCACCATGTCAGACATCAGGCAGAGCGGTTGGGGAGAGAGTTGTGATCATCAACGTAATGATGAATTTTCGTTTGCTGCCTAGCAACACAATTATCCGCAAGTTAAAGTTTAGAACAAATTTATTTTCAGCAGCGGGCGAGAGCGGCAGGAGTCAGGAGACCTGCAGCCACAAACGAGTCAAAAACCAACCGAGTATTAAGATACTTACTTATTCGTGTATGCACAAGAAGTCAGGTAATAGCAGTGAAGCGATTTTTGAGAAAATTGCGTTTTTAAAGAAAATCTGATGGGAGCCAAAGAAGTGGGCCGGCCGAAACAGGATGGCTGTGGTTGGTGGCGGCCAAAGTAGACGAGCAAATACTTGGTTGGCGTGCGCTTAGAAGCAAATATAAACGCAAGGAAATTGCACAACTCAGCGGTGGCACGAATTTCTGAATTCTTAGGCACACCCGCTGCCAGAATAGGATGCTCGCTCGGAGATTGCCGTGGCAGCCGCAAAGTTTGTTGATTCAGCGGCTATGTGAGAAGTGCGCTTATTTGACGAGCCGGGTGAGCAAGTTCATATCAAAAATAATAACCGCACAGCCGATGAAATGTTGGCTCAAACAAACATTGCGCAAAAGCGAGCAAGCGATTGAAAAGTGAGATGAGCAGCCAGGCTGTACCAATAGCGCGGAACTATTTAGCCACATAAATATGCCGCAAAATATTGGTTTGCCTAAAATTGAAAATTTCTTTTCGACTTTTACTTTAAAGAAGGCCTGCAGCGAGCACAAAAATTAAACAGTGTTATAAAAATTTAAGTATTAATGTATGTATGTTAAAAGAAACTGTCTACAAATTTCATTTATGAATTTCATAACTCTCGTATGAAGATTTCAGTTTCTTCCAGTCGGTTCTGGAGAGTCTTTATGGTAAGTTTTCGCGCAAAATTCGTAGAATCGATAAATAAAATAAAAGAGATAGAAATATTGATTGGGGTACGCACACTTCACGGCACTTCTTCTAAGCCCACCTCCTTGAGAGAGCTTAAGTGAGCTTTCGAGTGTAAGAAGTGAATGTGCTCATGCTGTGGTCAAATGGAGCCTAGATTTCTACCAGGTCTGCCGTAGATGGCGTAGATGCCACAGTGTCGCTTTATCGAGTCCCAAAGCGACAGAGTTTATTCGACGTAGTGTATGCAGATTCTGTCTCAGTCTTAAGTGTCTTGAAGTATCCTGTAAAGTGTGTCTTTTTATATACCCCCCACTTTGCCGAAAGTCCCACAACGTGTTCCTCATCTTTTTCTTGAGCTCTTTCTTCACAGCTTTTTAACCTATAGCGAAAAACACCTAGGGCCAGATCGGAGTGTTACCGGCTGGCTCTCTTGCAAGTACTGTCCGCTAGCTCATTTGCCCATATCCCTTTTAGAAACTCGTTATAATGCACTCCAGGACTATGGATGATTTGAGTTTACAAGATAAAACAGACTTGACCGCGGCCCGCCTATCGCAATATCCACAGATGTTCCGCCATATTGTGATTATATGACTGCCAATAGACGCCAAACGCTTGCACCCTATTAGTGCTTTCGTTGCGCTGGAAGTGGTTACGTGCACAAGTTTCTTCCGTAGAAGTTAATTATCCTGTATTAGCACCACTTCTACACTCACTACGACCTCTTCCATGACCGAAAACGTGATAATTTATTTGTTTTTATTGTTAATGTATTTTTTCCATGTGCAGAAGTCCTCGTAAGTGAGGGGAAAGCTTTTGACTGCCATTCACCAGGAAGTGGCCACAAGTTATTCTTTTGCATGCGACTGAAGCAGGTTACGACGTCAGGATGATTACTATATCCTCTGTGCAGCGACCAAACACCGGTGTGAGCGAGCTAAATATGAGAAGGCAAAAACCCTCATGTGCGTTGGGTTTAGGTCCCACGTAAAAACCCCTCCCAATAAAAATCAACAACAAGCCCCGCATATGACCCCTTTTTTTATGGGTTACAAGGTCTTAGCAAGTGTATTATGTGACTAAATCCCACTGTCATCGAACTTATTGGGCCTTATCAGTGTGGCTTTAGGCCTTTCAAATCCACCATAGACCAGGTACTCTCAATTGGCCAAATATTGTAAAAGACTCGCGAGAATAGGATCGACACACAACCTATTCTTCGACTTCAAAGCCGCTTTCGACAGCATTACCTATATTGCTCGATGACTGAATATGGTATCCTAACGAAAATACTACGGCTATGTAAAATGAAGTTGAGCAATACCAATATATCCGTCAGAATTGGCAGGAACCCCTCCAAGTCGTTTAATACCAAACCAGGTTTCAGACAAGGTTACTCCCTTTCGCGTGATTTATTTAATCTGATGTTGGAGAATATAATAGGAGACGCGGAACTGAAGCGCTCAGGCACAACCCTTTACAAGAGTTACGTCGAAATCAGGCACAGAAGCAAAGCGTATGGGTCTGCCTGTCATCAGACAAACGGCCACAGCATTAGCGTCTCGGTAAACACGTCCCTTTTGACAGATCCTAGTATGAAAAAATAAACAACTTCGTTTATTTTGTAAGCACCATGAATACCAGTAATAATACCATCCTTCTGCGGAAAAATTACGGGCCTTTGCGCGTTGGCGATGCCGAATACCACATACAATGGAACGATGAGCTGAGGCGCTTTACTGCGATATAGACGTACTGCGGCTTCGCTGCCTTGGTCATGTCGTCCGAATTGACAGAAACGCTCCAACTCTGAAAGTATTCAACGCGTGTCGCAATGCTGGTAAGAGAGGAAAAGGAAGGTCTCGTCTGCGTTATAAAGAACAATAGAGCAAGCACTTGGGCTTCACTTGGCATTTCCAATTGACATCAGTAGACATGGAAGAGAAATGACTGACGTGCTTAGATGGATCCGACCAAAATCGCCTAGGCGGTTACATCGTCAATCAAGAAGAAGAGGATTGTATCTGATTGCACGAATATCCGAACGAATGTCCAAATATACGAATAGTCCCCCTAATTGCAACTTGTGTAGGGGCAGGCATTGTTTTTCCACCGCTTTATTGATTAGTAGTAGATCAGAACATATATATGTAGGTGGACGGGATCAAATATCTGAATGTTCGACCCAGAGGCTTTAACTGCTACTTTTTTCATGAATCTTTAAAACATAGCATCGCAAAAAGGTATGCCAGCTCATTAAGCTGTATGTGGGCTACTTAAATCCAAAGATTTCTTTTGCTATAAAAGAGACTGTCAAATCATGCTTCGCAATAATCACCATTCGCTCCTTCCGATAGACTCTGAAGCATATACTTTTTGTCCGATGGTTACTGAACCTAGCACTCGAAAATGTCTACAAGAGTGGAATTGATAAAAAAAAATGTAAAGTCTCTCCCCCACCCCCCTCCCCTTCCAGTTACATAAACATTATGCTTCAAACGCAATTGTTACGAGTGCTACACTCCGTTGCAATTTGTACTGACACAAAACATTTCTCTTTTAATT
>NW_023458556.1:2270296-2282302 GCF_013731165.1 Rhagoletis pomonella
AATTAAAAGAGAAATGTTTTGTGTCAGTACAAATTGCAACGGAGTGTGCACGCTTAGCACTCGCAACAATTGCGTTTGAAGCATAATGTTTATGTAACTGGAAGGGGGAGGGGGACGGGTTTTAAATTTTTTTTCATCAATTCCACTCTTGTAGACATTTTCGAGTGCCAGGTTTAGTAACCATCGCAGTATATGCTTCAGAGTCTATCGGAAGGAGCGAATGATGATTATTGCGAAGCATGATTTGACAGCCTCTTTTATAGCATAAGAAATCTTTGGATTTAAGTAGCCCACATACAGCTTAATGAGCTGGCATACCTTTTTGCGATGGTATGTTTTAAAGATTCATGAAAAGGGTAGCAGTTAAAACCTCTGGGTCGAACATTCAGATATATGATCCCGTCCACCTACATATATATGTTCTGATCTACTACTAATCAATAAAGCGGTGGAAAAACAATGCCTGCCCCTACACAAGTTCCACTTAGGTGCAGTATTCGTATATTTGGACATTTGTTCGTGTAAACAGATACAATCCTCTTCTTCTTGATTGACGATGTAACCGCCTATATAGGCGATTTTGGCCGGATTCATCTAAGCACGTCAGTCATTTCTCTTCCGTTTCTACACGAGGCCTTCCTTTTCCTCTCTTACCAGCATTGCGACACGCGTTGAATACTTTCAGAGTTGGAGCGTTTCTGTCAATTCGGACGACATAACCTAGGCAGCGAAGCCGCAGTATGTCTATATCGCAGTAAAGCTCCTCAGCTCATCGTTCCATTGTATGCGGTATTCGGCATCGCCAACGCGCAAAAGCCCGTAATTTTTCCGCAGAAGGATGGTATTATTACTGGTATTCTTGGTGCTTACAAAGCAAACGAAGTTGTTTATTTTTTCATATTAGCATCTGTCAAAAGTGACGTGTTTACCGAGACGCTAATGCTGTGGCCGTTTGTCTGATGACAGGCAGACCCATGCGCTTTGCTTCTATATCTGATTTCGAGAAGGCATAACAGACGTAACTCTTGTAAAGGATTGTGCCTGAGCGTTTCAGTTCGTGGGGATACCATATCCAGACATCGAGCAATATAAGTAATGCTGTCGAAAGCGGATTTGAAGTCGCAGCTTAGGTTGTGTGTCGATCCTATTCTCGCGAGTCTTTTACAATATTTGGCCAATTGAGAGTACCTGGTCTATGGTGGATTTGAAAGTCCTAAAGCCACACTGATAAGGCCCAATCAGTTCGATGACGTTGGGATTTAGTCACATAATACACTTGCTAAGACCTTGTAACCTCAAAAAAAAGGGGGTCATATGCGGGGCTTGTTGTTGATTTTTATTGGGAGGGGTTTTTACGTGGGACCTAAACCCAACGCACATGAGTGGTTTTGCCTTCCCATATTTAGCTCGCTCACACCGGTGTTTGGTCACTCCACAGAGGATATAGTAATCATCCTGACGTCGTGACCTGCTTAAGTCGCATGCAAAAGAATAACTTCTGGCCACTTCCTGGTGAATGGCAGTCAAAAGCTTTCCCCCCACTTACGAGGACTTCTGCACATGGGGAAAAAATACATTAACAATAAAAACAAATAAATTATCACGTTTTCGGTCATGGAAGGGGTCGTGGTGAGTGTAGAGGTGGTGCTAATTCAGGATAATTAACTTCTACGGAAGAAACATGTGCACGTGACCACTTCCAGCGCAACGAAAGCACTAATAGGGTGCAAGCGTTTGGCGTCTATTGGCAGTCTTATAATCACAATATGGCGGTACATCTGTGGAGACTGCGATAGGCGGGCCGCGGTCAAGTCAAAGGTGAAAAATCAAATCATCCATAGTCCTGGAGTGCACGAGTCTTAGCTAGGCCAGGTACCAGGTCTAAAAGGGATATGGGCAAATGAGCTAGCGGACAGTATTTGCAAGAGAGCCAGCCGGTAACACTCCGATCTGGCCCAAGGTGTTTTTCGCTATAGGTTCAAAAGCTGTGAGGAAAGAGCTCAAGAAAAAGATGATGGAACACGTTGTGGGACTTTCGGCAAAGACACACTTTACAGGATACTTCAAGACACTTAAGAGTGAGACAGAATCTGCATACACTACGTCGAATAAACTCTGTCGCTTTGGGACTCGATAAAGCGACACTATGGCATCTACGCCATCTACGGCAGACCCCACAGCATGAGCACATTCACTTCTTACACTAAAAAGCTCACTTAAGCTCTCTCAAGGAGGTGGGCTTAGAAGAAGTGCCGTGAAGTGTGCGTACCCCAAACAATATTTCTACCTATTTTATTTTATTTATCGATTCTACGAATTTTGCGAGAAAACTTACCATAAAAACTCTCCAGAACCGTTTGGAAGAAACTGAAATCTTCGTTGTTTTTCAATAAATATGCGTAAACTCGGGAGCTATGCAATTCATAAATGAAATTTGTAGACGGTTTCTTTTAATATACATACATTAATACTTAAATTTTTATAACACTGTTCAATTTTTGCAGGCCTTCTTTAAAGAAAAAGTCGAAAAGAAATTTAAAATTTTGGGCAAACCAATATTTTGCGGCAAATTTATGTGGCTAAATAGTTCAGCGCTGTTGGTACAGCCCGACTGCTCATCTCACTTTTCAATCGCTCGCTCGCTTGTGCGCAATGTTTGTTTGAGCCAACATTTCATCGGCTGTGCGGTTATTATTTTTGATATGAACTTGCTCACTCGGTTCGTCAAATAAGCGCACTTCTCACATAGCCGCTGAATCAACAAACTTTGCGGCAGCGGGTGCGCCAGCACTTGAACGGCGGTGCCTAAGAATTCAGAACTACGCGCCGCACATTCGTGCCACCGCTGAGTTGTGCAATTTCCTTGCGTTTATATTTGCTTCTAAGCGCACGCCAACCAAGTATTTGCTTGTTCTCGTCTAACTACTTTGGCCGCCACCAACCACAGCCATCCTGTGGCGGCCGGCCCACTTCTTTGGCTCCCATCAGATTTTCTTTAAAAACGCAATTTTCTCAAAAAATCGCTTCACTGCTATTACCTGACTTCTTGTGCATACACGAATAAGTAAGTATCTTAATACTCGGTTGGTTTTTGACTCGTTTGTGGCTGCAGGTCTGACTCCTGCCGCTCTCGCCCGCTGCTGAAAATAAATTTGTTCTAAACTTTAACTTGCGGATAATTGTGTTGCTAGGCAGCAAACGAAAATTCATCATTACGTTGATGATCACAACTCTCTCCCCAACCGCTCTGCCTGATGTCTGACATGGTGACGGTGCAGCAGAAGAGGTGAAGTCGAGTTAATGCCTTGGAACCATCATTGGCGCATCAGCATCCGAGGAAGCAGCATTTTGGCGCACAGTGGAGGAGTGGCAGTGTTCGGAGACGTCTCGCGTCGGTTGGCATGGAAATGCATGAAAATTGTTGAAACTCATTCAATCATTCAAACATACCGACGCGGCTGGGAGGTTTAGTGATGTGCGATTACAAACTTTCGAAACACGCGCTGCCTGCGAATCTGTGGTTGGTGGCTGCGACCGCATCACAATACTTTTCTTTCGTGGCTATAGTTATATGGCAATTGATGCGCTCTGATTTGGGCAACTTCAAACGGAGCGGCAACCTTTGATGTCGGCAACCAAAAAAATTTGCGTTGAGTTTAAGTTTTGACTAATTTTGTGAATAGTTTGGAGGATTGGAGGAATTGTGATGGAGGATAGCCACAGTTAAATTTTTGTGTCGTATTTGATATTCTTTAAAAAAAATTTTAAACGCAAATGCACCGCTTTGAAGTACCTCGCCTCAGCGCTGCCCGCGACCTCTTCGCATTCGACAGAATTTAGTTTTGCGCAACGCCTTTCTCTCCCTGCTTAGTGCAATATTTGTTTCCGTTCGGAGCCTTGAGCTTGCTTGGCACACACATATATAAGTACATAAATGGAAGGCGTTTGGTATTTTTGCATAGAAATCAGGAAAGGGTGCACCCAGTTTGCAAGATCCTCTTGCCATTCTCCGATATCCTTGTTATTATTGTTGTTGCCGGCATGGAATGCTGCCGAGGAAAAACTCCTGGGAAATTATTTTATTAAATGTAACCGCCGTAGCAACATTATGATTGCAGGTGAATTGCAAGTGAGTTGTTACTTATGAATTGACATAGCAACTATTTATTTTGCTGCTGCCAACGTCTTTGCCTGCGCCCGGGCGTCTGCAGCAGGAGCGACTTTGAAAAGCAGCAACAAGGCAGCCGAGAAAATGAAAGAAAGAAAGAAAGCTGCCGCTTACCCAGACACAACCGCAACTCAATTGCGCCAAAACGATTACCCCCATCCCTCTAGAAGGTGTGGGTGCCGGCCGCAGAGGCGTGCGGGACGGAGTGCAATTTAATTTGGACTGCGAGTGCAAGAATATTGGATTTAAGCGAGCACTCGCTTGCCAATCTGGTAGAGCCGTCGAAATGCTTGGCTCGCAAAGTATAGTAATTTCTTAGATATTATTGTATTACGACTGCGGTGACGAGGGCTGAAGAGTGGTGGTGGGGTGGAGCAAAGGGAAAGGCATCAAGTAGGCGTGGTGCAATAAAATTTAGTAAAATGAATTGTAGTGAAGTAAAATGAAATTGGCATATCTGGTATTTGGATCCGAGCATTAAATCAACATTCTTCACAAATGCGAATTGAACAAAATTAATTTCGAATAAATTCTTCAGAATGCGCTTTCAAATAAAATACATACACTATTACTATTTACGATGACTTAGAAATAGAAAAGAAAATATTAAAGTGGATGTGGACAATCCCTTACATAATGAAGAAATATTATTTCCATAATTTGATTTGAAGCTTTCACTCAATCAGTTGGCGACGCGGCACAAATCGACAGACTCGCATGACCCAGGACCGCGTGTGCGTGTGTGTGTGTGTGCACAATAAAATACGCGTGCTCTGCCACCCAGAAAGGGATAGGTGGATGAGCGCATGAGCTCCTCCGAAGTGAGCAGTAATTGAAATTAGACCAGTGGTCTGCTTTGTCGGCAGACATTAAATTTTCCCCCATTCATCGCTTTATTCAATAGGCGAACTGCCCATCGACCCGGACAGCTCCATATGTCGGCTGCCAACTCAGAACGAAGGCCACATTACTTTGATGAGAAAATCCAAGCGAGCAATCCCATCAAGCACAGAAAACACACAAACAAAAACTGAAAATATCCAAACTATTGGGCGAATGGAAGCGATTGGAGGCCGGTGGCGACACGGCGGAAAGAGCGCGGTCCGGTGCGATGCTGAAAGTGAAATGTACAGCAGCTCAAGTACACGAAAATATTACATGAATTCGTAATGAAAACTGCTGTCAGTTGAGATCAGATATCCTTATCATCATCATCATCCTCATCATTTTTATTCGGGCGTATCAAACGCACCAAACCAATGCCATACAATCACACATACACGTACATATGTATATGTATACCTATGTATGTACATATGGGAGTGACTATTACAAAGTTGTGCTGGGATTTTGTTATGGAGACTTTTTCATTTTCTGCAAATTGTTTTGTTCGCTTACCATTCGAAGTATACTTTCGTGTAATCCAAGTGTGGATTTTATTTGACAGCTTTGTTGCTAGTACATACATATATGGTTTAACGGTTTCACTACTGCCATTGCAGCATACCCATGTGCGTGTGTCTAAATGAATATTAATGGTATTTGAATTTGATTTCCTTTTCGCATAAAAAATTCATCAAATCAAATCTAATCCATATGTTTATCAAAAATTCTTTAAAAAGTGCAATTTTGTCTTCATTAATTATGGATGAATGTAGGAAGTACTATAAAGGAATTCAAATCATTTGGGAAAACAATTTTCGAAAGGGGAGAACAACAAACAGAAATAGGAAGGATCAGCAAAAAAGAAATTAAATATTTGTTTATTTTTAAATTAGCTTTCGTTTTATAAATGCATAGTCAATCAGTTAGCAAAAAATACAGCCAAAAGTATCTTGAAATTTGTTTTCTAGAACCAAACAAAACAGGTCAACCAAATCACCGTTAAAACATGGGCCCATGAATTTTTTTTGATGATTTTTTTCCAAACTTTTCCGTATCTACTTTATATGGTTTTATCTTTATAGGTATTTGGACACGTGTGGAATGAAACATAGATCGGCTTAATTTGAGCAGATATTTAACCTTTTTTCCGATATACCTTGTCAAATTTGCTTTGGAGACAAACCGGTTTCGGCGATGTGTGATCTTCAGTGTAAATTTTCTTTCTCAACAATCAAAAAGAAAATATTTATTTTCTCGTCACTAGCAGAACACCCGAGGTACATCGGGGGTGAACAAATACAAATCTAGGAATAATTATAGACTTTAGTATAATAATATTCTTTATGTGTTCCTCTAAAATAAATAAATATTTGGAGCTTACATTTTTGCTAAATGTTTGGCCGAACTTCTCCTCAAATTTGTGGTGTGTACCTTGATGTTATAATACAAGTGAGGGACCTTAAATTTTATTAGGCCTCCGATTGGCAAACCGTTTTATTGCAGAAATATATTCGGGGGTTTTCCATTGCAATTGGGGAGGCGAACGCTGTTGGAAACGTTTCTTCCCGGTCAAAATGTTGGTCCGGAGAGGGATCGAAACCAGGTACTCCGCTGTGTTAGTTCGTACCTCTAGCCACTCGGCTACAGCCGTGTTTATCGTATGTAGATTACTTAAAATTTTTTGGTGCAGGTATGTTTTTATTTTTGTATCTAAGTTTGAAGTCAAAGTTATGCTGTTCTTTCTTAGAGTTAACTATAATAAAGAGCTTTAATATTGATAACAATACACATTTCCCTTTATTTATATATGTATGTAGTCACGGCTAGAACGTCGTTGCGTACTTATGGGTCGCTACTATCTTTAGTGCTGACCCCAAGCGACCACTAACGTAAAATTTTTTGGTGGACTTAATTTTTTAATTAGAATTCGAAATTATGTATTTTTTTTCAAGTTAACGATAATAGAGTACTTCAATATTTTTGATAATATCCACTTCGTTTTTACTTTTTTATTTCTAAAACTCTTTTTTCACTCGGGACCCTATGCGAGCAATTGTGTGATTTTTTTTATGCGCCCAATTAAAGGTTAAATGGGATGTGGCTTTTGGTACCACAGTTATAGCTGTGGCACTGTGGCATGCCAACTTGTACAAAGTTATTTATTATATCCTTACTGGTATCGCGCGTTTTGATTATACTCCTAGTTGTACCTACTTCTAACAGTGCTAGTAGTGGCCCTGATGATACCCTGCTTGGAGCACGAGCTCTGTGGGATAGGAGATCCTCCTTCTTGGTTACTACCGGGCGATTCATATTTGCTACAACAACGCCGTATTACTCTGAGCGACTGCTCTACATTCTACGTGCCTTACTTAGTAAGGCAGCTTAGAGGTAATTATGTCTGATACCAAATGCTCATTCTTAATTCCTATTTCCATAAGGCGGCACCGCTTTTGTTCAAGTAAGGGAAATTCGGCAGGCAAGTGTTAAGGACTGCCGGGTGAAGAGGAAGTTGCTAGTAAGGCATTATTACGTGCTCCTACGAGGGGAGCTCCAAAAGTTTGTGGAATGGAATGGTGGTAAGTGACATAAAATAATAGATTTATTTTCCCCTTTGAATATAAACTCCCTTAATCTGAATAGATTTATTGGACTGGTTAATTAATTTTTCTAAACCGTCGGAAAAAATATTTTTTGTATTTCGCCTCAAAATTAGCCAAAATCGCCTCCTTGACATCATTGTCGTAGCAAAAATTTCCTTCCCTTAATTCTATTTTTAAATTGGAAACAGATAAAAGTCACTGGGTGGGGGAACAAACGATTTGATGTCAATGCCTGTGCAAAGCCGCCACTGCAACTCTGCTCTTGTGAGCCGGTGCGTTGTCTTGCGAACGCAACACAACCGTGGTCAATTTTGCTCGAAGGTTTTCCTTGATGGCTTCCTTTAGTTTTTCTAATATGGTTGCGTAGTATTCTCCGGTTATGGCGATACCATTATGAAAACTTATAATAGTTGCCCCCAAAAAAATTCTCGCCTCATTTAAAAACTCTGTTTGGCCACATAATACGGATACATAAATATTATGTCCACAGTAATCAGCTCAGACTCATTGCATGGACAACGAATTGCCAATATTAAAAAGCTCGGTGCAACGGAAACATACATTTAAAGTCCAGCTCTAATAAAAGCCATGAAACTGAGGTTCTCTTGGATGAATGAAAACATGTACATAACCGAGTCTCCAAGTTATTGGATAAATTAGTTAACATTAACTTATGTAACAAGTATCCGGTAGATCTACATACTTCTACATACTTAAGTACCGCCCGGTTGTCTTTAATTTTAGTTCAAAAGCAGGTGATTACGGTTTCTGGTGATAATACTGATTATACTGGTTTCATTACGCGGCCTTTTGTAACTTAATCCAGCACTTACTTTCACCCAATTTGTATAAATTTTGATTCCACTCCTTTGCCCTTAACTTAATTGAATCGCATCTAAAGAAGACAAAGATATATGTAACTAGAAATAATGAATGTCACTCTCGTGTAATTTTAGTGACTGCTAAGAGTTGAAAAGCGGTTTGACGTTGAATCCACTTTTACTCTCAGAGTTCGCTCGAAACAAAATTTTTTTAACGGGTAATTAAAGATCCTGTTAAATTTTTTATCGGTACAATATTTAAATTTTTCAATTACAAAATATTCGGTGGCATTCGGAATTCGGATTCTCGAAAGCATCGAATTATTTCGCCATGTTTCTAATAAGGCAGTCCAACAGATTGTAGAAGACCTCTTGCATGAACTGAGACTCAGAATTTGAAGCCACGGATTCTTGAGGAAACTCGTCAAAATTGTGTTTCCTTATTTTACGCTGTTTTTCTGGGAACGACAATAGTGATACATAGATAGTCATAATGCGCCTTATCATAAGTTTAACTTTCGCCCAAAATCGTTTCGTGATTAATTTTCGCAAAGAGTGTGCATTTAGAAGCAATTCGAACATAAAGAATTTCATTACATACTTATATACATACATACATCCAGCAAAATGTATTATATCTTGAATCCCTGTAATGGGACTTGGTCTTGAATTTCACTAATATTTGTTTCTTGGTAAGGGCACTTGATTATTTGTAATAAAATAAATTCCATTTGAATAATTTTGAAAATGGTCCCACTTCATCGGTAATCTGCTGCTACCGACAGCCATGGGGCACTTGTAACGAGCTGGCATAGAGGAGGAAGGGCATTATTTTACCTCAGAAAAATGTTAGCAACGCAACTCGAATTGCGTTAATGCAAACCAGCCAAACGAGTAGCACCGAGTCAAACCGAAGCTAACCGCACCTGCTCAGTCAGCCAAGAAACCAAATTCAACGAGCAAATTTCTCGGCTGAGCAAGCAAATGTAATTACAGAAAGAAATATTTGTAGAAAAAAGTCGTTTAAGCCAATAACGGTAGATAAATATACAAACTCACTTATGCAAATATGTATTTGTAATGGCATACACATCCATCCAACACATATACACTCACACCGTACAGAGGTATGTAAGGCGTGCAGAAAACTTTGTAAATAAAATGAGGGCAAAAGTTAGCAACGCATAACTCCAAAGACGATTTGCAAGTAGAAACTTTTTTAAGACGCAGACAAAGACGGCCAGCCCAATCGAAGGAGCGAGCGTGCAGAGTGTGCGTGCAGGCCTGCAGGGCCCCGGGCGGTAGGAAGGGGGGCGGGGGGGGGGGGCGGTGTAGGCGAGCTCGGAATTTATGATGTAATCGCAAATTGAATTTGATTGTCCAGCAGTCTTAATTTAATTTGTACGCTGTTGTTGTGCATAAAATAAATTCTACAATTGCTGTCCCCGTCCGCCCACGGGGGCGCTCGCCTGACGTTTTGCGTCCCGCGTAGCCTGCTCCTTGGCTGAGCGCCATTGTGGTTGCTCTGTTGAAAATTTGCTGTCACAACTGACAGCACAACTGACAGCTTAGCATATTTCAATTTCTTTCATTCATTCGACCAGCGTCTCAATCTTCCCTCGCTCCGCATCGCTCACATCCTCGCTGCCTGCCTGCACCTGGCCATTGCCTGTGAAATGCCGTTATGCTCGCACAATACTTAAAACGTGTGGCATGCGACGCTCGATGCATTCGCTGCAGTGCTGCATTGGCTTTGATATGCAAAGTGGCGTTGAAGTAGTTGGCAACGCTGCATGGCACACCTGCCAAGACGGCGGGCGTGCGGAATGTAAAACTATTTTCAATAACAATAACAACAATATCAGCAACGACAGCAAAGCGACAACAGCCGGTGCGACAAGACGAATGCCAATAGCACCGGCAACAAATACGTAAACACACACAAATACTTAGTACTTACATACATACATACATAAGAATATTCACAGTTATTTATGTACATACAACGTTTTTACAAGCAGCCTGCCCGAGCCAAGTCAACCTGAACCAGAACTCAGCTGACTTGTGTTGTGTCGAGCCGAGTCGAACTGAGCTGAGCTGAGGGATACTTGACTTGACATTCTCCAAAGGACATTGCTGAGCATTAACTGGGCTGTAGTTGCCTGCAGCTAACTCGTTTATTTCAGGGCGCATGCAACTTGACTGCCAACCAGCCGAACGATACTCCGCTCTGTCGCTCGACGTCCCTCCGTCTGTTTGACAAACTCAAGAAAATTGTTTTCTTTTCCTCCCATTTCGGCATTATTGTAAATTCTACTTGTTGTTTTTGTTGCTACTTTGCTGCCTTGAAAAGTTTTTGTCTTTGGTATTTTGTAAAATGCTCTGCCAAGTTTCTGTTTCGGTTTTCAAGTCAAATTCATATTTTTGTTTCCATGTTGTCCTTTTAATAAATAAATAAATGTCCTGTTCTCTGTTCTCGACTGTGTCACTGGCTGGCTGTGTGTGTGTGTGTGTGTGTGTGTGTGGTGCGGTTAAAATATGCTTTGTGGTGCTTGGATAACCTCTTGTCCTGAGTATTTGCAAATTCGCTTACATTCGCCGAAGTCCTGGCCGCATATCAATCAGGTGTAGTGGGTGGTGGTGGCACGGCGGCTGAAGAATCTAAGTAAGAAGCCGAAGCAGCCACAGAAGAAAAGCAGCAAGCACTTAGATATAAGAAGAAGCAAGATACAAGTGCTTTAGTTACATTACTGATGTACTTCATACCTTCCGCCAGCTTGTATTCGAGAGAATTATGGTCATGCCACAGCGAGGAAGAGGACATTTCCGCAAATGTCGTTGACTTTATGACAGAAAAACAATAACAACGGCACCAACAAGAAACAAGAAACGACAAACGACAAACCCAAGCAGTCGACAAGCAAATTGCAATGGCACACATAAAAATGCATTTTCTGGAAGGACACTTGCCAAGTATTAAATGAAAATGTTGTGGGCGAGCAAAGACAAAGGTTTTGATTCAATTATCGATGAAAATTGCAAGCCGCTGAGGCTTTTAAGATTCATTTTTCAACATAATTGGGTTATTCGCAAGAGATTCTGCCATTCTGGTTGAGTGGTTGGTGATTTCCTAGTGATTTCGAATGCGCAGCGGAAGTAGAGATTTCAAATCTTACCCCACAGAGTATAACTGTTTTGTACGGATGGAAAATGCAAAGGAGAGTGCTCGCAAAGATTTTAAGATTTGATTCAGATCTTAGTGGAGAAAAAGCCAATATTCATGCGAAGGCTCAGCGTCTTAAGCTAGCCACTCGCTACACAAACAATGCCTATCTACCCTGCAGGAGATTTCTCTAGCCCAAGAGTACCCTGTAGGGAAACCCCGAACTGGTGAACCAAATTTGTAGTTCCGTACTAGATCTTTATCGCCAAAAACGAACCAGTCCGATAGTAACTAGATCGCCACCAGTTCAAAAGCAGCGATATGTGGTAATTTTAAAAAACAATTTTAGAAATCTATATCTAAAAC
>NW_023458556.1:2282402-2293865 GCF_013731165.1 Rhagoletis pomonella
ACACTCCGTTGCAATTTGTACTGACACAAAACATTTCTCTTTTAATTCATTATTTATTTTTTTTTTTATTGTCAAAGTTACATTGTTTGCTCGAAACACACAAACGCCTGAGCAAACGTTCCAGCGAGAGCAGCTAACTACTTCCCTTTCTACTCCTTTCTTCGGAATCTTTGAGGACTTTCTGCTGTTGTCTGCGGTTTTCACACATTTTTCTGATTTTTGCTTGCAACACAAACAACTCACACAGCCGCACGCACAAACATTGACGACAAGGCACACCCCGTGACAAACAACCGTCCGCTGCCTGACTGGTTAAGCCACTGGGCAATTGCTCGTATGGCGGAGGCAACTTGCAGCGCCGTCGCCATTGCAGGTGCAATGACACTTTCTCGTCTGCGTAGCCAGTTGCCATCATTCAGAACGCACAACAGCCTTTCAATGCTGAAGGAAGCGAATCTTGAATGCGGCGGCCGAGATGACCTACGGCGGATGAGTGCGAATAAACAATTCCTTTTCCTATTTTTAATTTCTTTCATTTAACGGAGCCAAGTCCTGACTTCCCCTCTGCGGAGGTGCTTGCTTAAGCGTAATGGTGAGGGGGCAAGTCTGCGTTGTAGTTGAAGCATTAAAATAAACTTTGTGGAAATAACATATCACAAACTCATTTAAACGTAAGTGTTGGCCAAGTGAATGAGCTGAAGCCACAATGGCCCCGGGCAGTTGCTGTATTTGTTGGCTGAACAGTGAAACAAACTCCACTCTGTGGCACTGCAAGAGAGGATTTATGAGGGAAAAGGTTGATTTACTACTCAATACACTTATATATGTTTTGATCGGCAAAAGCTTGCAAAAACTGGGGAATCATAAAAAAATATCGATTTTTAATTTTTTTGAGATTCTTATAGTTGATGCTACACTCTTTCCATAAAATTCAAATTCACTTGTTAAATAGTAATTTCCAAGTCGTTTTGCTAGAAAACTTATTTTCGAACTGTAGGTCCCTTTTAACTTTCCCTGACACACATGCGACTAAATATGAAAATCGAACAGCCCCTTGCTTTTGTGCCCAATCGGAGCAAATCCGGTCACTGTAGCAATCGAAGCTGTAGAACGGCTCTGGAAGTTGCATTCAGCTATAAATTGGCTACTGTTTGACCACCTTCGATGCACACACACACACACACACACACACAAATGCACAAAATTTTTCATACTAATATGTAAGTATGTGTAAAGGAATATTTAAACTTCAACTGAGACTGCTTACTTTCCACTCGTATGGAATTCAATTAACAATTCAGCCGCACTGAAGCCACCCACACACACACAAACACAAAGCTGACATTGCACTGCTCGGGACGGAAGGTGGACTGAATGGATTGACGGATGGTTGTAAGAACAATCAGTTCACCGGTATGCTCGAGCAAAGTGAAAACGAATGGATATTGCGCCAATCAAGCAGCAAAATTTTACAAACACCTGCACTCTCATATTTATGTACATACATATGTATGTGCATGTACATTAGGGTGGTCCAAAATAAGTTTACAACTTTAAGCTCTCACTTAGTAGAATTTTTCTAAATGGAAAAAAGAATACCCGTACTTTTTTGTCACAAAATTATATATATATTTATTTAGTACTGTCTCAAATGAAGATTCCCAGAAATGGTATAGAATTCTTGAAAATCAATATTTTTTTATCGGAAATCTCAGTTTCTCTTCTGGAGGAGGTTATGTAACCATTTGTGGACAATTTTCGGATTGCTATCGCTTTTGTTGACACAATTTATGAATATTGGTGCGTCAATAAGTGCGATAGCGATCGGAAAATCGTCGCTTACTGGTTAGAGAATCTTCACCCAGGAGACTTTCAATAATAATACCCACTTGTTTATTTTCCCATTTTTTAATACAAACAATTATTTATGGGCGCACCGTTGCATTTTCTGGGGTTTTTCGGGTGGACCTATGAAAAATTTGTTAATTTTAAGAAATGGTTTTTTTTGTCCCACCCTAATGTATGTACATAAACACATGTAGTATGCAATACATGAGACTTACAATGCAGGGCTTGTGTGGCTGCTGGGTGCCAACCCGAAATGAGACTTTAACTGCAGTGCAGATGGTGAGCTGGATGGAAACAGTAGATTTAGCTTTTTTGCACTGAGTTTACTAAGTTTGTGTGCGTGTGTGTGTGTTAGTGTGAGTAATAGTAGTTGGCGCCAATCAAAGTGAGCATTAATTTCATAAAGTACAGCAGCAGCAGCAGCAACATCAACACCGACCGAAAACAACAACAAAAGTATTCAACATCAATGTGCTGAAAAGGCAAACGCCAAAAGAATAACACCAACAACAAATCCCCAGCTACTGGGCTTTAATTTAATCTTACAAAGCACAACACTTAAGCACAAGAGCAACGGTTTATGTAACTCTATTATCACACACACACACACTCACTCATGCACAACCAACCCACACATGCGTAACACGGCGTTGGTGAAATAGCTTAGAAGTGTAGTAAATAAAATTGTTTTTGCTTTTTTTATCGCTTTTGTTCATAAATATTTTCCGAGTTACTCGGTTGATCTGAAAACCGGTCATCAACTATTCAAATTTAACTTTGCACTGCCTTTGAGACTCTGAATGTGTGCGTGCGTGCGGGCTTGGCGTTTGCGATAGCCAAGAGGCAGATTTGTGCTCATTTGTTTCTTATTTTAAGCTCCTTAATTATTACTGAGTCAAGTGTGTACTCATTTCGGATGCTTGCATGCAGCTAGTAAGTTGGTGCAATGGTTTGAATGGATCAGAGTAGATGAAAGGCACCCCATCTAGACGCCCATAAGAAAAAAAAATGGAATAAAGGAGGCACACCAGAGGGCAGGAGGGCCTCTTTCTGCTCCTTTGTGGGTCAAAACAATGAAACTGCTGCACCGTATGGAGGCGGATGGACACAAATTAATTGCGTATGCGGACGACGATGGGGCAGTAGTGGTTTAGGGTAAGGTCTCCCAGACCTTATGCGGTCTAATAGAGACTTCTCTCTATTCGCTAGTTACCTGGTGAATTAACCAACCTAAGTTCTCTTTACTAGGCGGTACAAAGTGCTGTTTCGTTTTTCAATTAAATAGTAGCAAACTAATGTTCTAGAACAAGGCCAAGTACTCAGAAGTATGTATGGGCGCTCCCTGCTCGATAATAAACATCTTGCAAACGGTGCCCTTTGCCCCTACCCACAGATCGACATTTACTTAGGTGAAAAATTTAAATGCCACCATGAATTGGCCATGACTGGTTCGTCCTCTCACATCCTTCCGGGAGTAGACTAATGGTCAACTTTGAATAGTTGGTTAGAGATCAAAGCAATAAAGTAGCCATTGAGCGCTGAAACAACTTTTCTGAATGTCTGGACTTCCTACACCAATTTTTAGAGAAAATAAATATTCTAGCTTAAATGAAGTCTTACGAAAAGCTTTGTTTCTCAACTGAACTATAGGAGGGTTGCTTCCTGTTCAAAAAATCGTATTTAGTAAGAGAAATATGTATCACCATGGGCCAAACGACAGGGGGTTCCAGAAAGTAGTAGTTTGAAATGTCGAATTTAGTAAACTTATACACAAGTTAAACGAAATATCAAAATATGGATGTCAAACGAAGGAGTGTTAAGAAATCTCTAGTTTGAACGCTAATAATATTTTTAAGGTATTGGAAGAGGGTTGCCACCTTTTTAAAAAGTTAAATACAAATTATTTTGTGAAATAAATTAATTATTAAAATAGGTGTTTAAAAAATTTTTATTCCGAACTGAATTCAGCGGGGTTGCCATATGTTTAAAAATTAAAATTCAACTTAATTCATCAGTTAATTAAAATATTTATCGCAGTGTCCGGCGAAGGAGAGTTAGCAATGATTAAGCTTTAAAATACTTTTGAAGAGGACTGCCACCTCTTTGACAGGCATAACTCAATTAACTAATTCAGAAAGTATATGAAATATAAAAAATAGCGTAGTTAAACGAAAGAATGTTAAAAAAATCATTAGTTTTAACATTTCGAATGTTTGAAGAGAGTTGCCACGTGTTTAAAAAGTTACATTCAAATTATTCAGTAAGTTGGATGAAAGTGAAGTGAAATAACATAAACGGCCCAATTGAATGTGAAATAACACAAATTTGCTTTATTTTCTTTATCGTTGAGCAATAAGACCAACTTTTAAACTTAACATTTTGAGTAATAAAGCAAAATAGTGCACATATGTGAGGAGTCACCTAGTTACATTTGACAAAAAGTAGTACATGAACAAGTTAAATAGACGGATTTGTAAGTATACAATTTTGAAAGTTCGACGTCGTGCTCGCGTCCCCTGCCCCCTCCCCTTCTTTCGCAATTATGCACTGCTGGCATTATAACCGTTTAGAAAAAAGAAAAATAATAATATGATACTACTGATTCACTTCTGAAACTGCTTTTTAATGTCCAAGTAATGGGAATTATTGCGTATGGTGTTATTGCATGCACCCCACTCATGTTGGAATTATACCAGGTGAAGTAATATTAGAGTGAGAAGAAATATTTTAACACAGCTTTATTTGAAAGCATGCCTATAAAATGTGACTATAGAACAGTCGAATGTCAGAAAATAAAGCGAGAAAGCTGTTTTATTACTTCACCTGTTTATTGCGCCATTCATCCCACCTGCTTGTACCGAGTATACGTTCACATTTAGAAGTCTGAGAGTAGGTAAAATTTTACATATTTTTACATCACTACTTCGTACCACATGTTCGCTTCGTCTTCGTAAACGAAACCCACATTTCGGATATGGTGAAACCTGTGATGATAATGCAGAAATTCTAACCGAAGATAAAACTCAAAACAATATTCTCTGTGCAATATGCTGCGAACAGGAACGGCAACTTTTGTTTGTTCCATGCCATGGCGGAATTATACCAGGTGAAGTAGTTAGAGCGAAAAAAGGATTTGGGACACTGCCTTATTTGAAAAATTGCCTTTAAAATTTGACTAAGAGGCGGTCGAATCACAGAAAATAAAGCGAGACAGTTGTTTTATAACTTCACCTGTTAATTGCACCACGGTTCCATGCAAACATTTTAAGGTTTTCCAGCAATGTTTTCAACACATTTAAAAAAGCATGCATATAAAATTTAAGCAAAAGCGCTATGTCCACTTTGCTGAGCAGTTATTAAAGACGACTCTTTTCCTATATTTTGTTAGACTTTTCATAAGTAAAAATATTTTGTGAATATTACCTTCCTTCTGTCAGTAAACTGTTTTTGTTAAAAAATGTATTTTTGGAATAAACAAAGTTCTTTTTCCTTCTGTCAGTAAACTGTTTTTGTTACAAATAGTATAAATAAGCAATGGGAATTAAGGCAAAATTTGTTTAATTTCTTAACTTTGTTGGAAATAAAGCAAAACTCAGATTTTGGTATTACTTCCCATTTAAAAGTGAAATAAAGCAAATTTTGCGTTATTGCCGTTTGTGTTATTTCATCTCCCTACAGCCGACTAAACATCGATCGTCTCTCTCGGGGCCAAGTGTACTAAACTGGCTCGATTCGAACACGATCACCCGTAGCACCCTTATTTTCATTTACTTAATTCGTTTCAACGTTTCAATTTGCCTTGCAGGGTATCTGTAGTCGTTGGACCGTTGTCCAAGTTGAGTTGAGTTGAGTTGAGTTTGTTTGGTAGTGATTGTGAACACCTTTGTAAAACAGCTTTCCATTTTTCTTTATTTTCCCATTTTTTCGCAAACCAAACTACATTTTGAAGTTGTTCGTTGTTTGTTTATGTTTGGTGATTTCTTTTTTTACCTTCCGCTTGCACACCTGTCACAAAGTCGTAAAACAACAAAACAAAAAAGAAACAAGTGTGTCCATCTGTGTTTTTGTGTGTGTTATGCAAACAGTGACTCCCATCTTGTTCTGGCTGTTGGTCCTGCATGTTTGTTCATGCATTGTGCTAACAATTGGATTCATTTCCGTTTTTGTGCCACAGACTCAAATGTACTTGGATGATTTTATTTTGCCTGTTATTCTCGTTTTTGTTCGTTCACTTTTATTTAGTTTTATGTTAGTGCAGCTCGTTTTAATGTTTCCTGTTGTTTGTTTCACGCACCAGTAAAGGCTTATCAAAGGCAGTAATCACTGCAGTAATTGACACTAACAAAATCGATGCAAGTTTGTGATAAGTGTAGACGGACGTTGAAGAGTCGTCACTTTACATAAAAGCCTGAAGATACTTTGAATGGATAGTTTTTATAGCTAAATACATTTGATGCTAATCCCTGCAGGTTGTATAAGCCAATATGCCTGCAAATAAACTACAATAAGTCCTCGAATAAAGTTCAAATAAAATAAAATATAATAAAGCAAAACGAAGTGGAATTTTTAATCACACCAGCAGCCAGAACTCCCACTAAAAGCGAGAGCTGTAGGTGTGCAAGCTTAAACCGAAATTGTCACACGGGGTCCAGTGGGCCCCTTACCAACTTTGCGCCTACATATATATTTTATACAGATGCTATTTAAAATCGATTCTACTAGAGTTTAGTTCAATAATTTCAGGCCAATTGGAGAGTCAGTGTGGCGTCAGTCGGTCTGCAAAAATCGATCTATACGGGCATATTTTTCTCTGGGGACGGGTCAAAAATGAGAATTTACCACACATGTTTTTATGTGTTAAATTGTTACTTCTGGTATAGATTCAAGTAAAAGAACACATATTGCTATATACATATCGCTCACCGTCTTCAAAAGAGTCACAACTCAAAATAATACGTTTGTCAGAAAACGCGAAAAACTATTTCTTAGCACCTCAAAATCATATGGGCAAGGGCGACTTTACCTTAGTTTTTTTTTTTTTTAATTATAACAAAACTTTGCTCCAGATAAATAAAAGCCCTGCATACATTTTTAGCGCATAACCTCAAAAATGCCAAATGTTTGCATATCATATTACCTTGCCAAACTTTATTTGCTTAATTCTCAAAGGCCCTAACCAACACTTTTTTCGAAACTGCTTTTTTCACAGATTTTGGTAGGATATATTAAAATACATCGTCAATAAAAATTTTAAGGTGCTTTTTAATAGGTGACACTTTTTAAAAGGCCCTACCTGTTTTTGATAGTATTTTTATAATGTTTTTTGCTTCTACTGTAAAATAAAAAAATTGTTGGTCAGGGCGTTTGCGAATTAAGGTAACGATATGTATGTATATTCATTGCATCGATTGTGACGGACGTGTTTAATGTAATAAATTTAATTTAAAAATCACTTACTTTTTATTAAAAAAAAAGTTAAATATTTAGCTTTGCCTAAAAAATCGATTTTCCTTTATTTTTTTATGCTTTCAGTTTACAAGTTTTACTATATTAGCTAACTTCGAATTTCAAAATAAATATTTATTTTTTCATGATTCATCAAAACTTTCTTATTTTCTTATAATACAATTTTTTTAATTCTGTTTATCACGGTATTATAACTAAAAAGTCGGTAAAAATCTGATCAGATTGCAAAGAGAATGTTTTAAATTTAACTTAAATACAGGATTTGAATCGATGTATAGAATATCACTTTGGTCGTTTCCATACGTTTGGTCCAGTAGACCGCGCTATTTTTCGAGGTTTCACATTTTACGGGTAAAGGAATTCCTTTGACTCACCCCGTTCCATCCTGGGTTATGGGGATCTTTCAAATTTCGCTAAACTGGCATAGGGCCATTCTTTCAAGAGTGAACCACAGTTGTTCATTATTTAATCTTTTCTTCGATGGAGCGGAAAATGCTTCGAGAGAAACCTAATTTCTATAGCAGCTTTCCGTGTACTAGCGGCTGGTGGGCCATTTTAACTACTAACTATTTACTTTTTCGTCCCTATACTCACACAACTGCGCTCTTCCACGATGCCCTGTTCCAAATGTGCGTCTTCAGTGCATTCATAAACATTTTGGTTCATTGCACTCACAGCCAGATTATGAAATGATTTCGAGCATTGGTTTCACTTGTTATTGTTGCTGTGTATTTTTTGCTGTCGCTGTAGTACTTACTTTTTTTTCATGTTCGTTGAGCAGTTGTTGTACTAAATAACAAAACAAGCGGAAAATATGGGCTGCAATTTAAAATTTTGAGCAGCCCGGCCGGCCCATCTTCGCCTACAATGAATAGAGTTTTTACTTATGTACATATGTATGTATGTACATATGTATGTATGTATTAACATCTGCTTGTGGCCCACATTGCCTTGCAACTTACTACTAGCATCGCATATGTTTCGCGTATAAGTTTATACCCAACAAACACTATACAAGGTGGTGTTACTGGCGAATTTAGATTTTCGCCGCGATACTTATTAATGTCAAAATGATGTGTTTGTTGTAAACAAGGCGAATTCATATTACAACAAACACACTATTTTGACATTAAGAAATACCGCGGCGAAAATCTAAATTCACCAGTAACCCCATCTTGTATACTTTGAACAAAAATTTCCAAACGTTTGAGAAAATCGTATTTCTCAATTTGATTTTCAGCATTGTTTATCATTTGAAACTAAACTCTTTCTCAAATTTTTCTCAAACATTATTTATCAATTTAAGAGCGGTTTGAGAAACATTTGAGAAATTTTTTTTTAGCAACATGGCACAGATATCGAGGTCCATCGGTAGTCTGCTACATCAGTCGCAAATTGGCTCTTCGACCACGCGGTCGCTGTTATTCGCAATTTGTCTAATTTCAAAACAAACTATGCAACTAATTTATTTCATCAACCGTATTTTCCTTTGTTAAACTAACTGAATAAATAAGCTATTAAATAAACTGTTAAACTGCATAAATAAAAATTCCTTTCATACAAAAACTACATTTCTTTTACATGTATCATTGGCAACACTATACAAATATTTCAATGAGAGTAACTGGATTTGATTTCGTTCCGCTCCCCTCACGTTTGAGGAAAAGTTGAGAAAACAACATTTCTCAATTTGAAAATAAAGGAACATTGCATATTAAAAAAGTGCCTTTGAGTACTCACGTTTGAGATTTGAGAAAAAGACTGATTCTCAAATGCATCTAAAATTGAGTTTTAACAAAAATGTTTATTGGGTAATGTTTATGTGGGAGCGAGTGTGTGTGTGAGCGATTGTGTGAGTGTCTGCGTGTTGATCTGTCTGTGGTGATGCATTTCCGGATATTTACTCAAAATTTTGCAACATTTGTCTGCTCGATGCATAAGCCGATTTCAGAATGTCTCTGCTACAGAATTTTCCTCGGTCTTCTTCATAGCAACCATCACTCTCCGTTTGATGCTTCTTTCATTAGCTACATTCCAAGTTTAGGGATGGCATTTACTTCGCTGGTGCAATCATTTTTCGTTTTTGGTTTCGAATAAATCGAAGTCGTTTCAACTTGCTGATTTTTTTTTTTTAAATTTGCTCATATATTGAAAATGGATTTATATGGGTTGTCTGAAGGAATAAACTAAATTTTTATAAAAAAATAACTAAAATTAAATAAGAAAAAAATTGGTTGCTAAAACTTGTCAATATGTATACCACAATTTTGAAACGAGTATATTAGTATTATTTTTTCTCTTTAATCAATATTTACATTGGAAAAAATTTAACTACAAACAAGTAAGAAAGTCTAAGTTCTGGCGGAGCCGAACATTAAATACCCGGCGCGAGTATTAAATATATGTTGTTCACCTTTCCGACAGCTCCCGCTTTGAGTAAATTAGCGTCCTTCAATTTCGAAATATTGAGGTTTCAAGCATTTCTGAAGTGTACTGTTATATGAAAAGCGACCGTTATTTTAGTGCGATTTCAATAACTTTCAACGTTTTGCTTTTATGTGGCAAGCACAATAACCATACCGAGTTTGGTACAAATTGGTAGAACGGTTACCAAGATACATATGTATGTGTGATCATAAGTAGGCGATGCCACGCCCATTTTCCAAAATTTTATCATAAGCGTATTTCTTGGTAAAGAATTGTTGCAAGCCTCAATTTTGAATAAATTAGCTTCAATATTTACTGATTTATCGAAGATTATGTATTTCTCTAAATTACCGTTATATGGGAGGTGGGCGTGGTTATTGAGCGATTTTAAAAATTTTCGGCCATTTGGTATGTTGTGCGAACGCCAACAACTGTGCCAAGTTTGGAAGAAATTGGTGCAGCGGTTACCAAGATATACACATGTAACCATAAGTGGGCGTGGCTACGCCCATTTTCCGAAAATTTATAATATTCTTATTTTTCGTCTACAAAATATTGTTAATATCTATTTTGAGTGAATAATCTTCAGTAGTTACTAAAATATCGCAGTTTTCGTAGTTCTGAAAATTACCGTTATAAGGGACGTAGGCGTGGTTATTGTCCGATTTTGCCCATTTTCAATACCGTCCATCCTACGCCCGAAAGAACGACGGAAAGGACGACAGTCACCGCTTAATCGATTTCACTTTTCATTCTGCTCATTTATGTATACATTTGTCTATATCTATCCCGACTCGTTTGAATTAAATTAAATTAAACTATTTTTAATGAAAAAATAACCATTTATTTTTAATTTTGTGGTATTGCATACATTTGCAGCATCGTTTTGCAGTTCGCTGGTGCGTCGTTTTTGCGGCCCGCCGTCGAACTGTGCTTTCCATCCGATGGCGAGATCGTGGACAGAACGAAGTCGTTTGGCAAATTGGGGGTATATGTAGCTATCGCAAGTTTATTTGTATGTGAGGCCGCCAGCTCATGCGCTAATCAGGTACACAAACAAATCGCAAACCGGCGATATTCATACATCGGCCGCATTGAAATGGCGAGACACAAGGGAATCCGCAAGCATTTTTAGCCACATTGCAGCTTCGAATAATTTTCAAATGGATTCAGGCAAGCATCTGTACCCACACCCACATCTGTACATACATACTGGTACATATGTAGGTAAGCGCCGCCAATGCGTGCGAGCAAGGATGCAGCTTATAAGAAATTCATAATGATATTCCGCTCGTGTAGCTACTGAGAGCAGAGACCGAGGTCGCTCCAGCTACACCAACGCCTTCGCGATCCTCTTGTGGCATATGATTCGGGTAATTGAAATGCGGATGAGTTACCCGGTGTAGCCGTTAGGCAACGACTTCTACGCCACTCCTTTTCCTTTTGTCCCTTTGTAGCTTTCCCATTTTGAATTTGGCTTGACTTGGCCTGGCTCGGTGGGGCTGAACTGGGCTGCTTTGGTTTGTTTTTGTTTATTTTATAAAATTGTTATTGCTGTTATTTGCTGCTTTTGCCCTTGTGATACCACTATTCACATAAGTAGCATAGAATGCTATCGAGTATAGCCAAGTTGTTTGTATCATTGTGCTGTAGTTATTGTTGTAAGTGAAGCCTTTTGTACAAGCGGCCCACGCATAGGCAACGATATGATGTTTACCCCCC
>NW_023458556.1:2293965-2296625 GCF_013731165.1 Rhagoletis pomonella
AAATCCGTTCAGAAACACCAGGTCCCGTCTTATTCGCAGAAAAAAAGGTGAAATTTGTAGACCAGTGTAATCGGTACGAGGATGGCTAATCAACTAGAAGTGGCAGGAAATAAATACCCATAGTCAATAATCAAATACAATGAATTGAATTGAAGTAGGCTTTTATGTACAAACATCAAGTCCATGAAATATTTCAAATAATTATCTGCACATTCAAAAATAGTATTGAAAATAATTCAGTAAAGTTTATTTTATGCAAAAATTTGTTAGATTCCTGGAGGACATTAGATGATGCATTACCAACGATTTAAAAATCTATTTAACCCGATTCTATTTTAAATGATCTTTCAATCACATAAACTGTTGGAAAGGAAAAAAAGAGCGTGGATAAATTTAACAGCCTGCAAACACATTGTTTTTCGGCTTTATTTGAAGAAATAAAGCAAAATGAAGTCGTCTTTGCTTTAGAAAGATACTCCCAGCTATACAGCCAAGATTAGTACACAGACGGATGGAAGACAAATGGAATTGTCGGCACAGCATAATTTCGTGAGGCTCTGTTCGGAAGCTTTATTAAGAGTCAATATCATCTGCCTTAAATGCTCTTTCTACGAATGGGTTCAAATAATCAAGGTCTCTGAAGTGGACGAAACATCTAAAAACCCTTCACACTTCAAAAACTATATCGCTAGCTTACAGTGAAAAGTTGCTAAATCGACTTTTTATGAAAATTCCTATTTTGATACGGAGGCTAGAGAAATTAACAATTCATCGTTTCGAATAGAATAAAGGTCCTTGTTTTATGTTTTCTCGTTTATATTCTATGAAAGGAAAATTTGCTAAGTCCCAAAAAAGCTCCGAAAATTCGATAAGGTAAAAATAGTACGAAATACTTTTTAATAAAGATCAAATCCCTCGTATGGAGTTCTGATTGCTTTAAACAGGCAAACATTTCTCTTCAAAGTTTTGTGAAATACTTTAATGGCTATACGAAGTTTTTCCCTCTCCTGTACAATTTTTAAATTGGGACTTAGCAACTTTTCACTCTAAGCTAGTGATTTCTTTTCTGAATTTATTTAAGAATTTATTTTACTTATTGAATCTGTGGTCGCTGCATCTGCAAATCATTCGTTGTGTTAGAAGTTATGGAATTATTTCTGAAAACTTTCCAGGATCTCTACTTTGATCTCTTATTTGCACGGAAAAGAAAATTAGATGCATATAGGCCTAACGTCAATTTTATCTACGTGCAATTTGAGCACTAAATATCTAAGACCGTATCAAAAAAGAATTCTTGGTAAAATCAGAAGTCTTAGCACAGCTCTGGTGTTTTGAATACACACCCAGCAAAGAAGCCTTGTGCGTTTTGTTAGAATAGATTGTCTTTGTTGGCTGTAACTAGGTGACGTGTGTTGGTGAAAGCAGCTACTAATGCTCTGTGAGACTCATTTTTACTTGATTTAGCGATCAAAGAGGAATCAGTAAAGACGAAGTGCCAACTGCTGTCTATCCGGTTATGGCACGACCATCAGAGTCAGAACTTTCTCTACTCACTGGCTCAGTACAGAAAATGGAGCTGGAGTCGACACCAAATTAGAGTCTCCATTAAAAACTCTTACAATCGTATCTCTCTTTAATTTGAAAGAAGATTCGGTACAAGCATACCCTTTTAGGTACATTTGGAACGTAGCCAAATTACTTTTCAGGGAATCAATTATTATTTTTATTAGCATTTCATTGCCGATTCTAGCCTTTTAATAGCCTCTATGCATTGTTTGTTTAATGTGAGTCCAAAAGTACATAAGTACATATGTATACGGTATCGAGGGGATCGGTTTTTTTAACATATATGTACATATAGAAACAAATATTTGCTTCTAAGGGGCATTTCTCTACTTCTAAGGAAAAGTTTTTCGGCAAATTAGGTATAATTAGAGTATTCAATTTTCAAATTGATGGAATATCAGCTGGAAAAGTCAGAAACAAACAACTGATTGTTTTTGTTCAATAAACATACCCCAATTAAGCACTAATCGAGCAATTAAGAAGGGAAACTTTGTAAGGTAAATTGAGCTCAATTAGCGTCTTAATCGAGAAAGCTTGGACATTTGCTCGATTAACTGCCGGTCTGAACTTGGTATAAGGTCAGCTTACTAGCGGTTGACTCCGGACAGGACAGGAATAGTGAGAGGATGGCTCATTAGGGTGTGCCTTAATGAGTCCTCAAGAGCGTGCTAAAAATCAATCTTACAGTAATCACGCCTTCGCGGTTATGGGGATATCTGGTTAGTAATAATAGTCTTACAACCGGGGCTCTTATAACCAGAAAGTTGTGAATATAGACAATAAATATTTCTACCGCAATTAATATTTCGAATTAATAGGCAGCGAAAGAGGCAAAGAAAATTATTTTACTATTTAAAGCCATTTCACATATTCTAAGAACTATTTCTGTTGTTATTGCTTTCGTTGCTTTTTATTCTACAAGCAGCGTTAATCTGTGCAAGCGGAAGCAAACAGTTCATCTGCTGAATTAGAAATTTCCTGCAGAAGTGCAACAAAGCCGCACCTCTTTCTTCGAAAATCCGTGCAAACACACACACCCGCATGTATGCCTAGTATGTATGTACATACGGACATACTCCTTTCTTGTTGGGGGG
>NW_023458556.1:2296725-2302940 GCF_013731165.1 Rhagoletis pomonella
GTTTACCCCCCAACAAGAAAGGAGTATGTCCGTATGTACATACATACATACATATGCGCATATGTTACTTGGCATACATGCGGGTGTGTGTGTTTGCACGGATTTTCGAAGAAAGAGGTGCGGCTCTGTTGCACTTCTGCAGGAAATTACTAATTCAGCAGATGAACTGTTTGCTTCCGCTTGCACAGATTAACGCTGCTTGTAGAATAAAAAGCAACGAAAACAACAACAACAGAAATAGTTCTTAGAATATGTGAAGTGGCTTTAAATGGTAAAATAATTTTCTTTGCCTCTTCCGCTGCCTATCAATCCGGAATAATTAAATTTTTTTGTATACAATATAGGCAACTATTAATTGCGGTAGAAATATTTATTGTCGATATTCAAACTTTCTGGTTATTATATCCCTGGTTGTAAGACTATTATTACTAACCAGAAATCCCCATAACCGCGAAGACGTGATTGTTGTAAGATTGATTTTTTGCATGCTGTTGAGGACTCATTAAGGCACACCCTAATGAGCCATCCTCTCACCATTCCTGTCCTGTCCGGAGTCAACCTCTAGTAAGCTGACCTTACACCAACTTCAGACCGGCAGTTAATCGAGCCAAGCTTTCTCGATTAAGACGCTAATTGAGCTCGATTTACCATAAAAAGTTTCCCTTCTTAATTGCTCGATTAGTGCTTAATTGAGTTATATTTATTGAACAAAAACAATCAGTTGTTTGTTTCTGACTTTTCCAGCTGATATTCCATCAGGGATGGAAAATTCAATAATCAAATTGTACCTAATTTGCCGAAAAACTTTCCTTAGAAGTAGAGAAATGCCCCTTAGAAGCAAATATTTGTTTCTATAGGTATATACATGTTAAAAACGATCCCTTCGATACCGTATACATATGTATGTACTTATGTACTTTTGGACTCACATTAAACAAACAATGCAGAGAGGCTATTGAAAGGCTAGAATCGGCAATGAAATGCTAATAAACATAATAATTGAATCCCTGAAAAGTAATTTGGCTACGTTCCAAATGCACCTAAAAGTGTAGGCTTGTACCGAATTTTCTTTCAAATTAAAAAGGGATACGATTGTAAGAGTTTTTAATGGAGACTCTAATTTGGTGTCGACTCCAGTTCCATTTTCTGTACTGAGCCAGTGAGTAGAGAAAGTTCTGACTCTGATGGTCGTACCATAACCGGATAGACAGCAGTTGGCACTTCGTCTTTACTGATTCCTCTTTGATCGTTAAATTAAGTAAAAATAAGTCTCATAGAGCATTAGCAGCTGCTTTCACCAACACATGTCACCTACTTAGTTACAGCCAATAAGGACAATCTATTCTAACAAAACGTACAAGGCCCCTTTGCTGGGTGTATATTCAAAACACCAGAGCTGTGCTAAGACTTCTGATTTTACCAAGAGTTCTTTGACACGATCTTGGATATTTACTTCTCAAATTTCACGTAGATAAAATTGACGTTAGGCCTATACGCATCTAATTTTCTTTTCCGTGCAAATAAGAGATCAAAGTAGAGATCCAATATTAATTCCTGAAAAGTGTATATCAATTTTCAGCTATAATTCTATAACTTCTAACACATTGAATGATTTGCAGATGCAGCGACCTCAGATTCAATAAGTAAAATAAATTAAGATACGATATCACTAGCTTAGAGTGAAAAGTTTAAAAATTGTACAGGAGAGGGAAAAACTTCGTATAGCCATTAAAGCATTTCGCAAAACTTTGAAGACAACATTTTGCCTGTTTAAAGCAAATTAGAACTCCATACGAGGGATTTGATCTTTATTAAAAAGTATTTCGTACTATTTTTGCCTTATCGAATTTTCGGAGCTTTTTTGGGACTTAGCAAATTTTCTTTTCATAGAATGTAAACGAGAAAACATAAAACAAGGACCTTTACCCTATTCGAAATGATGAATTGTTAATTTCTCTGGCCTGCTGTATCAAAATATGAATTTTCATAAAAAGTTGATTTAGCAACTTTTCACTGTAAGCTAGCGATATAGTTTTTGAAGTGTGAAGGGTTTTTAGATGTTTCGTCCACTTCAGAGACGTTGATTATTTGAACCCATTCGAAGAAAGAGCATTTAAGGCAGATGATATTGACTCTTAATAAAGCTTCCGAATAGAGCCTCACGAAATTATGCTGTGCCGACAATTCCATTTGCCTTCCACCCGTCTGTGTACTTATTTTGGCTGTATAGCTGGGAGTATCTTTCTAAAGTAAAGGCGATTCCATTTTGCTTTAGTTATTCATTATTTCTTCACATAAAGCCGAAAAACAATGTTTCTGCAGGCTGTTAAATTTATCCACAGCTTTTGTGATTGAAAGATCATTTAAAATAGAATCAGATCAAATAGATTTTTAAATCGTTGGTAATGCATCATCTAATGTCCTCCAGGAATCTAACTATTTTTTGCATAAAATAAACTTTACTGAATTATTTTCAATACTATTTTTTAATGTGCAGATAATTATTTTAAATATTTCATGGATTTATTGTTTGTACATAAAAGCCTACTTCAATTCAATTCATTGTATTTGATTAATGACTATGGGTATTTATTTCCTGCCACTTCTAGTTGATTAGCCATTCTCGTACCGATTATTAGTTGAAAAGCGCATCCACTTCACAAAGCCCGCTGATGCCACAGGATTACCTGCACTTAATTCCCAAGTTAGCCACAATAAAAATTAATTAACAATTAAGCCGCACCTCACTTCGCTGCACTGCTTCCCCCCCTCTCGCTGCTCATGCGACCATTTCACAGAACCGATCCACTCGACCATTCTTTTGTTGTTCATTCAGCCATTCAATGCTTTCACTACTTGGTCTGAGAGTTTCCGTGCTAAGCTTCCGCCTGCGAGTGCGCAACCACCTGTCCGTCTATCCCAACCATCCGGCCCTGTACCTACTCGCTTCCTTTTTGACGTTTCTTAAATCGCACCACTGCCAGCTGTCCATACATACATATGTACATATGTAAGTCCCCTCGGACACCTGACTAGTGGCGTACTGCTGTGGCATTGCAATGAGTTTTATTGCCGGCCAGCGTCGGAGACACCAACGACAATAAAATCAAATGCATCAGCGGCTGCTACAAAACAACAAAGCATACTGATGGATGCCAGTATAGCCGCCCCGGCTGTGGTCATCATCATCACGTTCATGCTGCTTATTTTGTTACCAGATTTTTATATTTGCTTTTTTATTGTTGTTGTTGTTGTACTACCTGTTAAACGTGCATTGCATGCAAATTGTTGAATGCGTCCATTTCGTAATATCCTCCACCCCACCACCGCCCGTTCGTGACAGTTCGGATGGGACTCGTGGTGTTCATTGCCATTGCTCTTGCAGCAATTAGGAGTCCTATTGTTCACTTCGAGCGAGCATTTTGCAAGTAATTATGGCCATCGGTACTTGTTCAGTTTTCTAGCATTCAACAGAGCTGACGAAGTGTCCACTTTGAGCAAATGCAATCGGAAGCCACTTTGCGGTATTCTAAAACGTTTTTAAACAAATTCTAATAATTGCTATAATTTTTGCTGGAAAAATTTAGTAGAAGTCAAAATTGTGCTTTCGGGTATTTTAGTTATTTACATTCAGCAAGTGCTCTCAATCTGAAAAAGTCGCATTAGAAGGCACTGCCTTCGTATCCTTTTAAATTGTTTTGCTGTTTGTTTCAAACCAGATCATTTTCTCTGTTAGTGGGTCCTTAGCGTTAGATACTAATAAAGTGGAAGCCCACGCTTAAAGCTAGTCAAAATGCAGTTTTAACGAATTTGAAGAATTTTCTTGTCCTCAGACCTGCTATTTTTTCAATGAGAAGAAAAAAGCAGTGCCAAGTGAGCCGAGTACCGATCTTCCGACAGCTGGACAGTGACATAAAAGAGGTTTTAATGTTTTTTTTAGAGTTACCTTCATTATACTCGTATAAATAAATAGTCGGAAGTTTTTGGACTCTAAAAGCGAAGCATTATATTAACTGTCAATTCCCTTTTATCCTGGGCCCAGTATGTTGGGACTTTTCCATCAATGCAGAGTTCCTCTATCATATTCCTGTATTATGGAACAAAAACAGATTTTGGTATTTTACCCATTACTACCGCTGGCTGTCGATTAAATTATTTGCATGTGAGTTTTGAGGAGTTACGGCCGCTTGCCTAAATCTGTACCCCACTTTGCCAGCACTATTCGGCAATGCAAAAGATTTCTAATCGCCGAACACGTTATTGAAAGCTCCCGAGGAAAAGTCTTAGTGTAGACCTTTTTCACTTTACAATAGTATAACACGAAGAGCTATCTCTATTGGCTTACCCTTCGTAAAGGGGCATTCATTTGCTTATATTTGGTTAAGTAGAATCCTCTAACCAAATTCAGTTCTGTACGAAATGGGCCTGCGAAACAGATTATCAAAAAATACAACCTCAAAAAGTAGGTTTCTTTAGAATTTAAAAAAATTATAATTTTTTAGATTCACAAGGATGAATAGGTAATTTTTTAAGCTGATAAAGTTAGAAGGACGATGTTATCGAGTTTATATACAAAAGTACTTAACATATAATTTTTTCAAAAACAAATATTGCGAAATTGCAAGGATAAAATTTTAAAAGAACATTTTCAATACTTACCAGTCCTTCTGCACCAAAGACTTGAAGCTGTTTAAATTCTGCAGGATTTCCTCTTTAATTTTTTTAATTTAATTTAATAATTTTTAAATCATTTTTGAAATTACTGACGTCAAAGTGAAAAACTAAAAACGCAATTTTACTACATTTTGCCCATAGTTTCGCGAATATCGTCAATTAAAGTGCAAAACCGCGTATCAAGAAAATGCAAAACCGCATATGTGTGGTTGGTAAAATATTTTTCTATAGAGTAAAAACATTCCAATTTCAAAAGGGTTATTTTTTTTTATAAAGCAATCGCATTCTGGCTAGTATATTTCAGGACGAATGGATAAGGAATGAGCTAGGCATTTATAAAAAATAATATTAATTATTAAATAAAAAAAGAAACCTAGCCAATACTGGTCAAGAAAAGGAGTTTCTTTTATGGCCATCAGTGCAATTTACAAATCCCGAAAATTCCAGCATTATTTTCCAAGAATCCCAGAATTTTTTAGATCTTAAAAAGGCCGGGATCCCGGGACTAACATTCCTGGTCACCTTATTATTATGTGTTTTGCAAGTATAAATGTCGCATTTTCAATACAAAATAACACTTAAGCATTATCTCACTTAAGTCAGCTTCCCAGTTAATTTAGAAAATGGGACAGTAAAATTCAATTCCAATACATGAATTCCCCTCTCACCAAGCCTCTCCCCACTTATACCATTTAGCGCACTTCATAAAGTTTTGCGCAACTAAATTTTTATCATTCATAAAGATTTATATGTACCGTACCGTACCGTAATTGTTGTTGCGCTGACGCAATGAAAACTGTAAGCTGAAAAATATGTTGCAAACACAACCATCAAAAAATAACATTGCGATTTTTTATGACAATTAAATGTTTTGGCAAAAAGTCCAGGCGTTATTAAATTTTCTTATATATGTACACTACATACAAACACACATACACACATATGTATATACATTATTATATGGATAAGTAAGAAAATATGTTGCACATTAAAATATCCATAATAGATTTTATATTGACTGCCACAACCAGCAATTCGTTACATTTACGAGCGGCAAGCGCGAGCGGGCTGAGTTGAATAACGTCTGCAACGGGCATAGAAACCGTTCCTTGGCTTTCTCTCATTCTGATACCAGCCACAAAAGGATTTGGACACCACACTCGAACAACTACGAGTATGTATGAACCTCAATGCCGCATTCATACATACATACATACATCAAGTCTTTTGTGACGTTCATTTTATGTGGCTGCAACATCTTCGACATACGATAATGTGTGTAATTTCCGCTTGCCGTTTGCCTTTGGCCTGAGTGTCTGCTATCCGAGGCAATGTTGCTTGGTGCTTGTGGCCTAATGTTTTTGGCGGTAGTGGCTTTGTCGATTTCTTGCCTCTTCATGTAGAATGAGAGTTGACATTTATGTATGTAGTTGGAGATTTTTGAAGATATATCCCAGTAAGAAATTTTGTAGCAACTGAAGCTATATCGAATATATAACGGGTGATTTTTTAAGAGCTTGATAACTTTTTTTTTAAAAAAA
>NW_023458556.1:2303040-2315038 GCF_013731165.1 Rhagoletis pomonella
AGTTTGTAGCACGTCAGGGTTCAGCTCTACAATTTTTCGAAAATGTCAAAAAACGCTGTTTTTAGGGGTTTCAACCCCTTTTTTCTCGAAAACGTGACGTGATGGGAAGTTTTGGACCCCAGATTCGTGTTCAGCACGAAAAATCCGTTCGGAAACACCAGGTCCCGTCTTATTCGCAAAACCCTTGTAGACCAGTGTTATTAGTTGAAAAGCGCATCCACTTCACGAAGCCCGCCGCTGATGCCACAGGATTACCTGCACTTAATTCCCAAGTTAGCCACAATAAAAATTAATTAACAATTAAGCCGCACCTCACTTCGCTGCACTGCTTCCCCCCCTCTCGCTGCTCATGCGACCATTTCACAGAACCGATCCACTCGGCCATTCATTTGTTGTTCATTCAGCCATTCAATGCTTTCACTACTTGGTCTGAGAGTTTCCGTGCTAAGCTTCCGCCTGCGAGTGCGCAACCACCTGTCCGTCTATCCCAACTATCGGGCCCTATACCTACTCGCTTCCTTTTTGACGTTTCTTAAATCGCACCACTGCCAGCTGTCCATACATACATACATATGTACATAAGTCCCCTCCGACACATGACTAGTGGCGTACTGCTGTGGCATTGCAATGAGTTTTATTGCCGGCCAGCGTCGGAGACACCAACGACAATAAAATCAAATGCATCAGCGGCTGCTACAAAACAACAAAGCATGCTGATGGATGCCAGTATAGCCGCCCCGGCTGTGGTCATCATCACGTTCATGCAGCTTATTTTGTTACCAGATTTTTATATTTGCTTTTGTTGTTGTTGTTGTTGTTGTTGTACTACCTGTTAAACGTGCATTGCATGCAAATTGTTGAATGCGTCCATTTCGTAATATCCTCCACCCCACCACCGCCCGTTCGTGACTGGTCGGATGGGACTCGTGGTGTTCATTGCCATTGCTCTTGCAGCAATTAGGAGTCCTATTGTTCACTTCGAGCGAGCATTTTGCAAGTAATTATGGCCATCGGTACTTGTTCAGTTTTTTAGCATTCAACAGAGCTGGCGAAGTGTCCACTTTGAGCAAATGCAATCGGAAGCCACTTTGCGGTATTCTAAAACGTTTTTATACAAATTCTAATAATTGCAGTAATTTTTGCTGGAAAAATTTAGTAGAAGTCAAAATTGTGCTTTCGAGTATTTTAGTCACATGCAGCAATTGCTCTCAATCGGAAAAAGTCGTGTTAGAAGGCACTGCCTTCGTATCCTTTTAAATTGTTTTTCTGTTTGTTTCAAACAAAATCTCTAAAGCTATGGCTTATAAGGTTCGGTTGGTCCAGATCATTTTCTCTGTTAGTGGGTCTTTAGCGTTATATACTTATAAAGTGGAAGCCAATGCTTAAACCAAGTCAAAATGCAGACCCGCTATTTTTTCAATGGGAAGAAAAAAGCAGTGCCAAGGGAGCCGAGTACCGATCTTCCGACAGCTAGGCAGTGATATAAAAGATGTTTTATGGTGTTTTTACAGTTATTATGTCATTATGCTCGTATAAAAAAATAGTCGGAAGTTTTGTGACTCTAAAAGCGAAGCATTATATTAACTGTCAATTCCCTTTTATCCTGGAGCCCAGTATGTTGGGACTTTTCCATCAATGCAGAGCTCCTCTATCATATTCCTGTATTATGGAATCAAATAAGATTTTGGTATTTTACCCATTACTACTGCTGGCTGTCGATTAAATTCCTGGCATGTGAGTTTTGAGGAGTTACGGCCGCTTGCCTAAATCTATACCCCACTTTGCCAGCACTATTCGGCAAAGCAAAAGATTTCTAATCGCCGAACACGTTATTGAAAGCTCCCGAGAAAAAGTCTTAGTGTGAACCTTTTTCACTTTACAATAGTATAACACGAAGAGCCATCTATATTGGTTTACCCTTCGTAAAGGGGCATTCATTTGCTTATATTTGGTTAAGTAGAATCCTCTAACCAAATTCAGTTCTGTACGAAATGGGCCTGCGAAACAGATTATCAAAAAATACAACCTCAAAAAGGTTTCAGCTACCGCGGCATATCGTTAAAGACTAAGAAGATTTCTATGTCATCATTGTGTCAGCCAGGGATGTTTATTTTTCAGGTTTTTCCGATCCCGGGATTCCGGGATTAGTCGCGATATTTAGATATCCATTACTTTTCAACAACCCAAATCGGAAAAATTGCTTCTATCTCTCCTACCATAAAATAAATAATAAATAAATGGGTTTGAAACCTACTTTATTATTTAAAATAGCGTTTTTATTGTTTCTCGCTGACGTCAGGATTTATTTTAAAGGACTTTGTAATTTCAAAGATATTATTAATTCCAAAAATTGCTTAAAAAATTCAAACCAATCTAGAATAAAAATATGGACACCAAATGCAAGAGGAAAATTCTTTAGAATTGAAAAAAATTATAATTTTTTGGATTCACAAGGATGAATAGGTAATTTTTTAAGCTGATAAAGTTAGAAGGACGAAATTCGAGGATGGTCAAGAAAAGGAGTTTCTATTATTGTCATCAGTGCAAGTTACAAATCCCGAAAATTCCGGGATTATTATCCAAGAATCCCAGAATTTTTTAGATCTTAAAAAGGCCGGGATCCCGGGATTAACATTCCTGGTCAACATATTATTATGTGTTTTGCAAGTATAGGCATCGCATTTTCAATACAAAATAACACTTACGCAATATCTCACTTAAGTCAGCCTTCCAGTTAATTTAGAAAATGGGACACTAAAATTCAATTCCAATACATGAATTCTCCTCTCACCAAGCCTCTCTCCACCTCATACCGTCCTTTCTACAACACCATTTAACGCACTTCATAAAGTTTTGCGCAACTAAATTTTTATCATTCATAAAGATTTATATGTACCGTACCGTACCGTAATTGTTTGTTGTTGCGCTGACGCAATGAAAACTGTAAGCTGAAAAATATGTTGCAAACACAACCATCAAAAAATAACATTGCGATTTTTTATGACAATTAAATGTTTTGGCAAAAAGTCCAGGCGTTATTAAATTTGCTTATAGTATATGTACTCTACATACAAACACATATGTATACACACATATATGTGTACATTATTATATGGATAAGTAAGAAAATATGTTGCACATTAAAATATCCATAATAGATTTTATATTGACTGCCACAACCAGCAATTCGTTACATTTACGAGCGGCAAGCGTGAGCGGGCTGAGTTGAATAACTTCTGGTCTGCAACGGGCATAGAAACCGTTCCTTGGCTTTCACTCATTCTGATACCAGCCACAAAAGGATTTGGACACCACACTCGAACAACTACGAGTATGTATGAACCTCAATGCCGCATTCATACATATATACATACATCAAGTCTTTTGTGACGTTCATTTTATGTGGCTGCAACATCTTCGACATACGATAATGTGTGTAATTTCCGCTTGCCTTTTGCCTTTGGCCTGAGTGTCTGCTATCCGAGCCAATGTTGCTTGGTCCTTGTGGCCTAATGTTTTTGGCGGTAGTGGCTTTGTCGATTTCTTGCCTCCTCATGTAGAATGAGAGTTGACATTTATGTATGTAGTTGGAGATTTTTGAAGACATATCCCAGTAAGAAAACAATTGTATAACTCGCTATCCGTAGGGGTATTTGTCGAAGATTGGAAAATAGCTTTTATCACCCCTATCTTCAAAAGTGGTAATAAAAATGATGTTCATAATTATAGACCCATTTCCAAACTTTCAACTATTTCGAAACTATTCGAATGCATAGTGAATGAAAAGGTGTCTTTTGCAGTTAAAAGCCTTATTTGTCAGAACCAGCATGGGCTTATGCCTAACCGCTCGACGGTCTCTAATCTCGCTGTCTTCGCAGAAGATTGCATTTCTGGCTTCAAAGACGGGTTTCAGTTAGATGCGGTTTATACCGACTTTTCAAAAGCGTTTGACAGGGTTTCACACTCTATCTTAGTCAATAAACTTGCTGATTTAGGTTTTCACTCCATTTTTTTTTAATTGGATTAAATCTTACCTTAGTAATCGTCGCTGTGTTGTCAATGTCGATAATACATTATCGTATCCCTTTATCGCTTCCTCCGGGGTACCCCAAGGACCCGTATACAATTAAATTGCTTTTCACTACCCTTGTTAGATCTAGGTTAGAGTACGCCTCATTTATCTGGAGGCCATATCATGCATGTTTCGTTAACCGCATTGAAAAAGTTCAAAAGGTGTTTATCAGGTTTGCTCTTCGAACCTTGCATTTTAATGAACCTATTCCTTCGTATCTTGCTAGATGTAAGCTAATTAATTTAAAATCGCTGGAAAGTAGGAGATCGATTCTGTCACTATTTTTGTATTTGATATTATTTCTGGACGGGTGGACTGTGCCCCCCTCCTTGAACGTATTCGTTTTAATGCTCCACTTAGAAATTTACGTCATTTTGAGTCATTTCATATAGGCCCGGTAAAAACTGTTTATGCATTAAACGCTCCTATCACAAGAGCTCTATGCGATCTTAATCGCATCGAAAATTGTATTCATATTGATTTTACAGCTTGTAAAAACGACTTTTTGAATTTGTTATCTTCTATTTTGGATTAATTTTGTAAATTTACTTTACTTTTCTTTTTAATAGTCTGTAAGAATATTTGATGTATTCATTGGCTAAATTAAACAAATAAAAACAAATAAACAAAACATTTGTAGCAACTGAAGCTATATCGAATATATATGTATCTGTACGGTTAATATGAGTTCGGGATGCATACTTACCCAGTTGTACACATTTTTACCAGCCAACAATTTGTTAGCAAATACAATTATTAATACACGAATCTATGAAGGCGATGAATTTTCCTGCAGAGCAGGTTCTAATCGCAGTTCTCCATATGGATTTCTTTGTGCAAGTGAAATGAGTATCGTGTGTGCCTCATTAAAATGCTGACGTTTATTGACCGTACAGCCATCATATGAGATTAGCTTTGGCTTTACATTACTCTGCACATTTCCTTCATGTTGCGCATTACATGCACTCAGCGCATGATTTTGTACAATAACAACAACCGCCAAAACAATAATCGTAATGTTTATATTGTAATGACAATACTTAGCTTTACGAAAATAATGATTATTATTGTTATGATAATGAAAATGGTGTTGTTGACGATTAATGTTAATGGCATTTCGTAGGCCATAATAAATACTTATATACATACATACACATGTTTAGATGGAGTGTTATTGCATCGCATATGCCGCTGTCGGTATGTAAGTTTACTCAGAATGTGTGGTTTTTGGGGGCTATACCCAACTGTTGGAGGCCTAGAGGCAGCCCCAAAGATAGACGCTTTATTTTTTCAATAAGAAACAAGACAGCATGTAGTGTAGACCGCGTGTGGGCTAGTCGGCCGTTATTCGGCGGCACATTATCTTCCAGAGCAAAGTATCTGGGACACGTGCTGTACACTACTTTACTGAAAAATCAATGTCGGAAATCGTAGGCCGAGAGTCTACTTGTCGTACTACGATTGCGACGAGAATCTTTTGCAGAAAGTGGGGACTAAAACCCAAACTTGTGATGTGGATATATACCGCTATCACAAGACCCTGGTTTGGGGATCTGAACTTATCAAATAATAAAATGTTAAACATCTAAATAGCATACAAAGAGCAGTAGATGAGGGATGCAGATGACAGTAAGGGCTAGGTGGTACCCAATCTTGATTTTGATAGGAAGAGAATGGAGAGGAAACCGATTGACCGAAAAATAGCCCACCTGTCTCTCCGCTGACGGAGCCAGTGTAGACTGCGGTGTAGAAGTCGAAGTCTACCCCGAGTAAAACGGTGTCATTCTACCTTCGCTTCTGGAAAAGGATAAAACCATCTTTGGAAGAAAGGGAAGGAACTTGGATACGTTCTGGAAATAATTCAAAGAAAAATTAATCTGCATACCCTTGGGCAGTCATCCAGAAGACGTCGGATCTGCTAAGTAAAACAAGATCAGAGTTATATTTGAAGAATAATAACAACAAATAATGTGGCACTGGCCTTTAACCAAACTTGCGGCCAGGAATACGTTCAGCATTTACATATGAATTCTCTTCAGTGAATTCCTTAGGTATACAACATGGGACATCACACTATACCATAATTTGCGGATTTATCAAGAGCTACTTAAAGTGAAGCTTTTGACAGATTAATCCAAAATTTACACGCATATGTATGTATGTATGTTCACATCTATGTAAAAAAAAAAAATCCTTTTCCCAAATCCTGCACCACTCGCTTGATACATCCCCATAAGCTCATCCAGAGTTTGCTAAACGGCAAAGCCACAGCACTAGAATCCGTAGGGATTGCTTGACTTACAGCCATGCATAGGTGGTACCTGATGGTTTCCATTGGTCACAGCGCCTACCTAAATATTTTTTGATTGAATAAATTTTAGGTAAATAAATTTATCCTGGTCCTCCTCTCTCACTGTGTTAATCAAAACTGTAATTACATATGTATCCAAACACATATTTATACCGAGAGCACAGCGTCATCATCTTTGGTAGGTTGGTTGGTAAAACCATCTCATGACGAGGGCCCAATTAGAGCTGATAACAGCATTTGTATACGCTTTCTCTGGGACCCCTGATATTGTCTGCTTTCGTGATTCGTCAAACCGCTATTTATGTTTGTAATGCTGCATTTGAAGATCTCCGTAAATGAGGTTATGTGGTTTGTTTTTCTATTTCTATGTCGCACCGCATAAGCTGGATCTGTTAATTTCGCTATTAAGAAGTTAGCCGTTCTTCTATAGCGACCATATTTGTATTGCCTACACTGAGGGAAAAAAATATTAAAATCAAATAGAAACGTAATTGATCTTACTATAAACGTCAACGAAAGTACTGTATATTGGTAAATATCCATTTCAATTACGCGCATATTAAAATGGCCGCGTTCGTACTGAAAAAGCATCCGTGAATTGAATAATCAAGAAAAAACTAAAAAAAAAAATTTTATTTGCATGTTGCTTGCAGTGGAATTCGAACCCGACCATCTCCGGATATCAACAACTTGTGGCAAGCACCTTTGCGTACTCGGCTACACCCAGACATATAAATTTGCTTTCAAATGTTGAATATCCATCAACACCACAGCACACGATTTGTACGGATAAACATGTATGTACTATGTATGCGTATGTGTACGTATGTACACTTACATATCCATACTCAGATGTGAACAGTCAAATACGTGCGTAATAAATTTCGTATGAAAATATTATTTTTAAATACGAACATTTTTAAACGATAATCAAATATAAAGTATTCATTTTTACTATGTACTATTTCCCTCAGTGTATGTCACACAGTGTAACGACCCTATGTAAATAGTGGTCAAATATGGTAAACGTTGCAGCTTTGGCTGAAATTTGGTGCACATCCGCCCTGCTTAGAAAAGATGAAGAATGAAATGTGGAGAACGCTGGGAGCGTAATACCAAACATGATTCGAATCCAAAACTTGAACTATTTTTCGATATCAAAAAAAGGAAAGATAATGGTGAAACAGTCATAGTTGAATGACAAGTCGGAAATGCCTTTGGCATACATACATATTTATGTTTGTTACCTTCAAGTTTCAGAGTTGCAAATAAAAGTTCTCATATATATTTTAAATTTGTTCCTCAAAATTTGCCTACAAATTACTGTAGCCATTTATATTCAAGATTAAAGCTAAGCGCACACCAACGCGATTGCGATACAGATAGTGATAGCGATAATTGGGTATGCACACCAACAATATAATGATAGAGTTGCGATTGTACAATATGTTTAATAACAAAAGTGCGATTCATAAAACGACGCGTAGTTGCATTTTTGGCGAAACAAAGTTGTATGAACGACCTATCGCAACTCCAGATTGCAAATGTAAAATTAACAAAAAAAAATGCCGCACGTAAGTGAAAAAGAAAAGTATTTACGATTATATTTCGAAGTAGCCTTAACTAATGCACTTTTTCTTGAAGACAATAAAAAACATGTGTTTCGCGACTTTGACCTTGCAGTGATTGCCAGCTAAAAAATTATGGCAATGGTGCAATTTTGTCGCAGAAAGTTTCCATACAAAAGTAATCAGGGCATGAATTACGTAACTTCGGAGCGATTGTCGTTCCAACGATACTGACAAAACGATGTCATCAAAAAAAAATATGGCCAAATAAAAAATAAAAATAAAATATTAGTAGTTATGATTTCAAAAATAATTCGAATTTCGAAAAATTGTGAAACTTGTATTTTGCTTTTAGCATTGTGAAACATAAACAGGTAATTGCACAAAAACAGCTCGACCTTCGAAAAAAATGGTGGCCCACTTCACAAATTTTTACTCATATGTAAATAAATTTTTGGCATTTTCCACTTTCGTTGAGCTTAATTCCAAATTCATCTATACTTTATCTTATTTTCTTACATTTTTATAATCTTTTTTCTTTTTAAACAAATGAAATTCGATGATTTTTCAAATAGCAAATTAATTTTTCCTCGATTTGGTCCATTTTGTTACAATCAACTTTTCAAATTCCCTTCACCGTTGAACAAATTTCGCTGCGTTAGCTGCTTGTGTTGCGTTCGATTTCTATCGTTATCGCGTTGGTGTGCGCAAGGCTTAAGATGAAAAACGCCTAAGGTATTCCAAGTGAAAGTCGATTAAATGAGTGATTTGCATTTTAATTAAAAGTCAATCAAAAGTAAAAAATTTCTGCCACAAATTCAACTAAACAACGATTAAAATGGAATTTGGGTTGAAGTAAAACCATATTGAAGAAGGTGGTGAAGAACGGCTTGTTTATAATTGCCTGGGTGCAATACATACATATAAGTGTGTACATACATACATACATACATACATATACATTTCGATGGGAAAGAGAATAGCGAAAATTAAAAATAAATTCAAGTTTGCGACGTTAATTACCATAAACCGCTCCTAACAAATCTCATTTACTGTCAATAAAAAATGGTATGCGAGTCCCAGTCCATGCTTGAGGCCATGAAAGGATGTGTGAACTCACGAGCCAACGAGCCAACAAGCCAAGAGGCGGCAAAAGAAGCCTTCGCCAAGTTCGACTGGGAAGTGAAGAGACTTTACTTTACTTTACATACATTTCAGCTATGAAGGAGATAGACAGTTTTCTTTGTTTATTGTTTTCTTATGGCGTAGTTCTCATTGTGCTCTTGTTGCTGCCGGCAATGCCGCTGCTGCTGTGGCTGCTACTGCTGGCGACGCACATTTCCGTTGCTCGCTTGGCAACAAAATCTTTGGTGACAAATTCAAACAGCCGCGCCGGATAACAACAAATACAATCAACAACAAATAGACAATAAAATAGGACAACAACAACCACACATCAGCATCAGCAGCAGCAACGGCAATGGCAATGGCAATGGCAAAGCGCTTCGGAGGGAAAGGGGAAGAGCCGCTAAAGAAGAAAAGTTAAAAAAGCAGTGAAAACTCAATTAAACTTTTGTAATTACAGTTAAAACGGAAGAAGATATTTATCCAGGATAATTGCATTGAAAACGCACGACACGCTGCCACCGCGACACCCAGACGAAGGGTCCAGGGACACGAGCGACTGGGTTCGCAAATCATGGCAGAGTTGCCACAATAGATCAGTGGCCCGAGGAGCGGACGTAAGCGGTTTACAAAACAGAACTGAGAGCTGCAAAAAAAAAACTGGTAAAAGGAACCGAAAACTTACCTCACTTATAAGTTAGATGCGGCTGCATAGACCAACAACAAAAAGTGGTAAATCAGAGACAAACTAAAAAAACAAAGAACAAAGTGAAGCAACAAGTTAGCTAGAAGTGCTAAAAATGTTGAAACAAGAAGAAATATTATTTGTGGAAGTAGAAACTCGAATGCAATAGAAGAAATATTTAGAAGTATTAAAGTTTGGAAGAAGGTTTTTATTGCATCGTTTGCGGCTCGAATAAATTGTGGAAACGTAATACGTATGTACATCAGCGTAGCCAGAATGAAATTTAGGGGGGGGCTCGACCCTATTAAGCTGGCATTTCAGGGTACTATTATATATATATATATAAGGAAAATTTAAAAGTTAGGGGGGGGGAGGGATCGAGCACCCCCCTGCCCCTACCTGGCTACGCCCATGCATATGTATGTATGTTTCTAAACTATCTAGTGCGTACGACGCTTATAAAGACAATGAATGAATCAGCTTTATCGTCCGCTGAAAAGAAATCGGTTCGCCACGTAATATTCAGTGCAAATATACTCGTATCTATTTACTGGTTGAATCCGTTATGGCTGGGTTAAATCCCTGGTTCCAGCGATATCTAAATTAGAAAAAGCAATAGAAAATTTCCGAGTGTCATAAATCCAATTTGCCGTTCGTAGGCAGCCTAAAATTGTAGTATTAACATGAAGACGCAGACCACAAATGGAAGGAGCAGCTCGGCCAAACAATTTTTATAGCTTCAAAAATAAGGCAATTATTTTTATAAAAAATCGACAACCGCACTTCGACTCCTGCGCCTCCTATCTGGCAAAGTTTCTGTTGAGATATTCCTGTATTCATGTAAGTACATAATACTAATTCCAAATATGAACCATATCGAACCATAAGCCCCATATAAAATCTGCATATTATATTTTTCGCCTATATTTTTTTTTTCTTTTTTACCCATTACCTTTCGCTTTGAGCATTACTGAGCTTACACGTGGAAACTTTTGTCGGGGTGTTTTAGCGAATTCGCTTTGGCATCACCCGCTCCATTCATAAGCAACTCAGCTATTCACAATTGAATAGAAACAGTGGCTTTCCTTATCGCGCTCACTTCTACACGTTTATAAGTTTTCATTCTAATTGACATCTGTTTGTCGATTCGGGCTGACATCACCCATGAGGGCAAAATCTAAGACAGATCAGCGCAACCAGTGTGTTATTCCGTCGAAAACCTCCAAAGCCTTCTCTTCTTTGCTCTTCAAAATCCGTGTTTCTGTGGAGAATAGAAGAACGGGCTCGACGAGAAGCGACGAGTAAATAGGAGTTTCATTATTTTTTTTTCTTTTTGATAACCAGCTGTACTTGACTTGGCTTTTTATCTTTGTATGGCATCAAATCACATTTCCCAACTACGTTCATACTGTTGGGCACTTGCAAAATTGCAAAAACTCTGCGTTTATCGTTTTCATTATTTCCACTTGTTCTGTTTTTTTTTTACTACATACATATGTATGTACATTTGTGTATATATATACATATTTTTTTTTTGTTCTTTTAGGCCATAAAATTGTCACGTAACGCTGGCTTTTATTGTAGCACACATGAATTTATTCAAAACATTTTTAATTAAATTGCAAATCGCAGCCAACTATGTATGTATGTATATACATGGAATAGCCAAGCTAAAGAAGGTGGATCAACATAATCCGTGAGAAACTCTTATCAGACCAACAACTAAAGCAACTGTTGCTGCCAATTTTGAGCTTAGCCCGCGGAAAGTGACAATGTAGCGAAGATGATATAATAGTGACTTCATTTAAATAGAGCCTATAAAAGTGACGACACCTTTTACAGCGTGGCGACGAATAACTGTTACCCAGGTTTTTTTGAGAAAAAAAATGGTAATTTATAGATTTTTCGAAAAAAGTATTGTATTGTTAATTTTCCACATATTTTACTTTAGTTGTATTAATTAGTTTTTAAATTTTAATCCTTATTTACATTTTCCAGCAGTGTAATCTTTGAGAGAAAAAAAATTTGACACCCAAGTCTTTTTCAGGTGTATTTTTTCTTAAGCTTTGTATAAAAAAATACAAAAGAGGAAAAAAACTGTATGTCATCAGTTAAGGGTTAAGGGTAAAAGGGTTAATTTTATTATGCTGCTTAGCTTCTGCTGCGCGCCACTTCAACTTTTATATATTTACTGCACTTTGTGTTTTATTAAATTTATGCTACACAATAACTATTCC
>NW_023458556.1:2315138-2334761 GCF_013731165.1 Rhagoletis pomonella
AAAAAAATCACCCGTTATGTATCTGTACGGTTAATATGAGATCGGCATGCATACTCACCCAGTTGTACACATTTTTACCAGCCAACATTTTGTTAGTAAAACACAATTATTAATACTCGTATCTATGAAGGCGATGAATTTTCCTGCAGAGCTCTCCATATGGATTTCTTTGTGCAAGTGAAATGTGAATCGTGTGTGCCTCATTAAAATGCTGACGTTTATTGACCGTACAGCCATCATATGAGATTAGCTTTGGCTTTACTCTGCACATTTCCTTCATGTTGCGCATTACATGCACTCAGCGCATGATTTTGTACAATAACAACAACCGCCAAAACAATAATCGTAATGTTTATATTGTAATGACAATACTTAGCTTTACGAAAATAATGATTATTATTGTTATGATAATGAAAATGGTGTTGTTGACGATTAATGTTAACGGCATTTGGTATGCCATAATAAATACATATATACATACATACACATGTTTAGATGGAGTGTTATTGCATCGCATATGCCGCTGTCCGTATGTAAGTTCGCTCAGAATGTGTGGTTTTTGGGGGCTATACCCAACTGGTGGAGGCCTAGAGGCAGCCCCAAAGATAGACGCTTTATTTTATCAATAAGAAACAAGACAGCATGTGGTGTAGACCGCGTGTGGGCTAGTCGGCCGCTATTCGGCGGAACATTATCTTCCAGAGCAAAGTATCTGGGACTCGTGCTGTACACTACTTTACTGAAAAATCAATGTCGGAAATCATAGGCCGAGAGCCTACTTATCGTACTACGATTGCGACGAGAATCTTTGGCAGAAAGTGGGGACTAAAACCCAAACTTGTGATGTGGATATATACCGCTATCACAAGGCCCTGGTTTGGGGATCTGAACTTATCAAATAATAAAATGTTAAAAATCTAAATAGCATACAAAGAGCAGCAGATGAGGGATGCAGATGACAGTAAGGACTAGGTGATTCCCAATCTTAATTTTGATAGGAAGAGAATGGAAAGGAAACCGATTGACCGAAAAATAGCCATCTGTCTCTCCGCTGACGGAGCCAGTTTAGGCTGCGGTGTAGAAGTCGGAGTCTACCCCGAGTAAAACGGTGTAATTCTACCTTCGCGTCTGGAAAAGGATAAAACCATCTCTGGACGAAAGGGAAGGAACTTGGATACGTTCTGGAAATAATTCAAAGAAAAATTAATCGGCATACCCTTGGGCAGTCATCCAGAAGACGTCGGATCTGCTAAGTAAAACAAGATCAGAGATATATTTGAAGAATAATAACAACAAATTATGTGGCACTGGCTTTTAACCAAACTTGCATATGAATTCTCTTCAGTGAATTCCTTAGGTATACAACATGGGACATCACACTATAAAATAATTTGCGGATCTATCAAGAGCTACTAAAAGTGAAGCTTTTGACCGATTAATCCAAAATTTATACGCCTATGTATGTATATATGTACATATCTGTGTAAAAAAAAATCATTTATCCCCCAAAACTCATCCAGAGTTTGCTAAACGGCAAATCCACAGCGCTAGAACCCGTAGGGATGCTTGACTTACGACCATGCATAGCTGGTACCTGATGCCTTGCATTGGTCACAGTGCCTACCTAAATATTTTTTGATTGAATAAATTTTAGGTAAATAAATTTATCCTGGTCCTCCTCTCTCATTGATTTAATCAAAACTGTAACTACATATGCATCCAAACACATATTTATACCGAGAGCACAGCGTCATCATCTTTGGTAGGTTGGTTGGTAAAAGCATCTCATGACGAGGGCCCAATTAGAGCCGAAAACACCATTTGTATGCGCTTTCTCTGGGATCCCTGATATTGTCTGCTTTCGTGATTCGTCAAACCGCCATTTATGTTTGTAATGATGCATTTGACGATCTCCGTAAATGAGGTTATGTGGTTTGTTTTCCTATTTCTATGTCGCGCCGCATAAGCTGGATCTGTTTAATTTCGCTATTAAGAAGTTAGCAGTTCTTCTATAGCGGGCATATTTGTATTGCCTATGTCACACAGTGTGACGACCATATGTAAATAGTGGTCAAATATGGTAAACGTTGCAGCTTTGGCTGAAATTTCGTGCACATCCGCCCTGCTTAGAAAAGATGAAGAATGAAATGTGGAGAACGCTGGGGCGTAATACCAAACATGATTCGAATCCAAAACTTGAACTATTTTTCGGTATCAAAAACAAGAAAAGATAATGGTAAAACAGTCATAGTTGAATGAAAAGTCGGAAATGCCTTTGGCATACATACATATTTATGTTTGTAACCGTCAAGTTTCAGAGTTGCAAATAAATCTCGCATATATATTTTAAATTTGTTCCTCAAAATTTGCCTACAAATTACTATAGCCATTGATATTCAAGATTAAAGCTAAGCGCACACCAACGCAATTGCTATACAGATAGCGATAGCGGTAATTGGGCATGCACACCAACATGATAATGATAGAGTTGCGATTGTACAATATGTAGAATAACAAAAGTGCCATTCATGAAACGACGCGAAGTTGCATTTTTGGCGAAACAAAGTTGTATGAACGACCTATCGCAACTCCAGATTGCAAATGTAAAATTAAAAAAAAAAAAATCCACGCGTAAGTGAAAAAGAAAAGTGTTTACGATTATATTTCGAAGTAGCCTTAACTAATGCACTTTTTCTTGAAGACAATGAAAAACCTGTGTTTCGCGCTTTGACTTTGCAATGATTGCCAGCTAAAAAATTATGGCAATGGTACAATTTTGTCGCAAGAAAGTTTCCATACAAAAGTAATCAGGACATGAATCACGTAACTTCGGAGCGATTGTCGTTCAAACGATACTGACAAAACGATGCCATCAAAAACAAAAATTTTGGCCAAATAAAAAATAAAAATGGGAGGAATTTCGAAAAAATATTAATAGCTATAATTTCCGAAATAATTCGAATTTCGAAAAATTGTGAAATGGGTATTTTGCTTTTATCATTACATTATTTCTTACATTTTTATAATCTTTTTTCTTTTTAAACAAATGAAATTCGATGATTTTTCACATAGCAAATTAATTTTTCCTCGATTTGGTCCATTCTGTTACAATCAACTTTTCAAATTCCCTTCACCGTTGAACAAATTTCGCTGCGATAGCTGCTTGTGTTGCGTTCGATTTCTATCGTTATCGCGTTGGTGTGCGCAAGGCTTAAGATGAAAAACGCCTAAGGTATTCCAAGTGAAAGTCGATTAAATGAGTGATTTGCATTTTAATTAAAAGTCAATCAAAAGTAAAAAATTGCTGCCACAAATTCAACTAAACAACGATTAAAATGGAATTTGGGTTGATGAAGTAAAACCATATTGAAGAAGGTGGTGAAGAACGGCTTGTTTATAATTGCCTGGGTGCAATACATATATATGTGTGTACATACATACATACATATACATTTCGATGGTAGAAAGAGAATAGCGAAAATTAAAAATAAATTCAAGTTTGCGACGTTAATTACCATAAACCGCTCCTAACAAATCTCATTTACTGTCAATAAAAAATGGTATGCGAGTCCCAGTCCATGATTGAGGCCATGAAAGGATGTGTGAACTCACGAGCCAACAAGCCAACAAGCCAAGAGGCGGCAAAAGAAGCCTTCGCCAAGTTCGACTGGGAAGTGAAGAGACTTTACTTTACTTTACATACATTTCAGCTATGAAGGAGATAGACAGTTTTTTGTTTATTGTTTTCTTATGGCGTAGTTCTCATTGTGCTCTTGTTGCTGCCGGCAATGCCGCTGCCGCTGCTGCTGTGGCTGCTACTGCTGGCGACGCACATTTCCGCTGCTCTCTTGGCAACAAAATCTTTGGTGACAAATTCAAACAGCCGCGCCGGATAACAACAAATACAATCAACAACAAATAGACAATAAAAAAGGACAACAACAACCACACATCAGCATCAGCAGCAGCAAAGGCAATGGCAATGGCAATGGCAAAGCGCTTCGGAGGGGAAGGGGAAGAGCCGCTAAAGAAGAAAAGTTAAAAAAGCAGTGAAAACTCAATTAAACTTTTGTAATTACAGTTAAAACGGAAGAAGATATTTATCCAGGATAATTGCATTGAAAACGCACGACACGCTGCCACCGCGACACCCAGACGAAGGGTCCAGGGACACGAGCGACTGGGTTCGCAAATCATGGCAGAGTTGCCACAATAGATCAGTGGCCCGAGGAGCGGACGTAGGGGGTTTACAAAACAGAACTGAGAGCTGCAAAAAAACTGGTAAAAGGAACCGAAAACTTACCTCACTTATAAGATGGATGCGGCTGCATAGACCAACAACAAAAGGTGGTAAATCAGAGACAAACTAAAAAAACAAAGAACAAAGAACAAAGTGAAGCAACAAGTTGGCTAGAAGTGCTAAAAATGTTGAAACAAGAAGAAATATTGTTTGTGGAAGTAAAAACTCGAACGCAATAGAAGAAATATTTAGAAGTATTAAAGTTTGGAAGAAGGTTTTTATCGCATCGTTTGCGGCTCGAATAAATTGTGGCTACGACGCTTATAAAGACAATGCATGAATCAGCTTTATCGTCCGCTGAAAAGAAATCGGTTCGCCACGTAATGTTAGTGCAGATATACTCGTATCTATTTACAGGTTGAATCCGTTATGGTTGGGTTAAATCCCTAGTTCCAGCGATATCTAAATTAGAAAAAGCAATGGAAAATTTCCGAGTGTATTTCTGCCATGAAAAAGCTTCTCATAAATCCATTTTGCATTTTTTTCGGAGGCAGCGTAAAATTGTAGTATTAACATGAAGACGCAGACCACAAATGGAAGGAGCAGCTCGGCCAAACAAGTTGTATAGCTTCAAAAATAAGGCAATTATATTTATAAAAAATCGACAACCGCGCCACCTATCTGGCAAAGTTTCTGTTGAGATATTCCTGTTTCATGTAACTACATAATATTAAATCCAAATATGAACCATATCGAACCATAAGCCCCATTTAAAATCTGCATATTATATTTTTCGCCTATATATTTTTTTTTCTTTTTTTTTTGGCATCACCCACTCCATTCATACAGTAACTCAGCTATTCACAATTGAATAGAAGCAGTGGCTTTGCTTATCGCGTTCACTTCTACAAGTTTATAAGTTTTCATTCTAATTGACATCTGTTTGTCGATTTGGGCTGAGATCACCAATGAGGGCAAAATCTAAGACAGGTCAGCGCAACCAGTGTGTAGTTCCGTCGAAAACCTCCAAAGCCTTCTCTTCTTTGCTCTTCAAAATCCGTGTTTCTGTGGAGAATAGAAGAACGGGCTCGACGAGAAGCGACGAGTAAATAGGAGTTTCATTATTTTTTTTTCTTTTGATAACCAGCTGTACTTGACTTGGCTTTTTATCTTTGTATGGCATCAAATCACATTTCCCAACTACGTTCATACTGTTGGGCACTTGCAAAATTGCAAAAACTCTGCTTTTATCGTTTTCATTATTTCCACTTGTTCTGTTTTTTTTTTTACTACATACATATGTATTAGAGGTTTACGCCGACAGGCTTTGCGGCGGCGGCGTGTTCAACTTCAAAAAGAATCGGCGGCGGCGGCGACGCCGGCGCGTCTGGAAACGCCGGCGCTACTGCCCATAAGGTAGAGTCCAAAGAGCCATGAGGCTTCTAATCTCATCATGTCATCAGATTATAATTCTATTTAATTCATTCATTGAATTCAAATGTTGAGTGACTGCTGCTGATGGATGGGCGAACAGAAGAAAGTCTATATAGTATATACATTAGGTTTCCCATTGAAAATGATTTTTTTTTGAAAATTTAAAGACCCTACCCCCTAATTTGATTCGTTTTTATGAGAAATATTATTGCCTATTTTTATAGATTTTTTAAAGGCCATTTAGAGGTCGCGGCCTGTCGATTTAGGTCAGAAAATACGATTTTCTAGATTCATGAGTTTTTGAGAGACTATTTTTGCTTGAATTTCAATGAATTTTTTAAATTTTGACCATCGATAATTTCCACAATTTGAAAATATGTAGTACTAAGGTACAAAAAAACGATTTTCGATGGGCACCCTAATATACATACATCTCTATGTACTCTAAAAATGCGTATGTACTATTTCAATTTAAAGAAATAAAAAAAATTAAAGGTTAAGTTATTGGGGTAATTTATGTCGCTATCAATAAGGTTTTGCAATAAGCTTTCAACCGTTATGTTAAATTACGGAGTTCTTACGAATTTTTGCGGGTTATATATTGAAAATAAGGTTGGCCTACTTTTTTCCAAAAGTTTAACCCATCAACTCCCACCACAACGGGCCTTTTTGACCCACTGTTTGAAAAATGGCGTATAAATAGTTAAATTTCCAATAATATATTAAGTGCCAAGTTTTTCTAAGGAGAACAGAATGTAATGCAAAATAATAGTAATTTTTACCAAAAAGGGGGACTTCAACTCTGTGTAGAAAATATTGCTATGCGCGGGAGCAAAACCTTCCTGGGGTTTGACCACTACTTAGGAAAAAAACTTTTCTACCCTATTCGACCCTAATTTAACTGTAATAAACGCTGTCGATCGAAAAACATGTTACCTATATATTTTTCTGAGTTACGCTTTTTTTTAAATGTTCAGTGGCCCAAATTATGACAAAAAACCATCTTTTAAAAATGTAATTGGAGTTGTTAATTTTCATTTCGTAAAATAGTGCTTTTATACGAGTAGTATTTAGTTCCTTCAAACGATGTATTTCAATGTGCATACAACATGAAAATTTTGTACAAAATTCCCTAGGCGCCGAACGCCGCCGCCGCCGCCGCCGCGCCGATATTTTCGTAACTCGGCGGCGGCGCGTGAGAAATGACAAAAAACGGCGGCGGCGGCGGCGTGGCCCGGCGGCGTATACCTCTAATATGTATGTACAATTGTATATATACATATTTTTTTTTTTTGTTCTTTTAGGCCATAAAATTGTCACGTAACGCTGGTTTTTATTGTAGCACACATGAATTTATTCAAAACATTTTTAATTAAATTGCAAATCGCAGCCAACTATGTTTGTATGTATACACATGGAATAGCCAAGCTAAAGAAGGTGGATCAACATAATCCGTGAGAAACTCTTATCAGACCAACAACTAAAGCAACTGTTGCTGCCAATTTTGAGCTTAACCCGCGGAAAGTGACAATGTAGCGAAAATAATATAAAAGTGACTTCATTTAGAGCCTATACAAGTGACGACACCTTTTACATATATTAGTACTATAACCAGGACGAATTTTAAGGATATCGACATAGAATAAAGTAAATGCAATTCCATTTATAATTTAGCGTATTTTAAATTTTACCACTAGTTAAGGCGTTTACGTCCTCTGCAACCTCCTATGGCCAAAAAGGGTTAATTTTATTATGCTGCTTAGCTTCTGCTGCGCGCCACTTCAACTTTTATATACTCACTGCACTTTGTGTTTTATTAAATTTATGCTACACAATAACTATTCCAACTTTATTTAGCAGGACCCAAAGGACTAAACAAACGAGTGGTCAACTATTTTAAAATGCTCTTTAAAGCGAAAATTGTATTTTTTCCTTTTATTTTATTTTATTTTTTTTTTTTTTTTGTTAGTTACGCCTTTGAAATCGCCCACAACAATCAACATCAATTTCATGTAGCAACAAATGAGCACTGGTTGCGCGAATAAATGCAAGGTCTAATGGAAATGTTGAAGCGAATGCCAAAGTTTAACGATAAATGTCGCTCGTACATACGTCCCGTCGGACTGCCCTCAGCGGCTGTACATAAATAATCCAAGTAAATCGAAAAATAATAGCAACGAAAATAACTAAACACTTTACACGCTCATTGGCAATGGCCTGAGTGAATTCATCACATTTTCATGGCAATTTCCCACGCCACGGCCAGGCCACGGCAAACTTAGTATTTGGAAAATGCGGAAAATGTCCAAATTTATGCGAGTTGCAACAAACTTTCAGTTTAACTATTTGCCGCTTAGCAGCAATTCAGGAGGAAAAAAATTTGCTTGTTTCCATTTTACTACTCAATAATCCGCACGGGAAAATGATGGCAGTTCAGTAGGTTTTTTTTTTTTTTTTTTTTTAATTACTTGAGTAAATTGCACACCAGGAGAAAGGAGGTCAGATTTGGTTTTCAAAGTAAAAAGTTCGTGGATTGAAGGTAAAGGAACTAGTAAATTCGCGTTTCGCAATTTTTTCATAAAGAGCGTTAAATGTATACTCCTATCATCAAACAAATTTTTTGCCTAGACCTTTAAAATCGGCGGATATATATGGCGATATCTTCCTATTAATTCGAGGATACTAACAAATCTTCGGTAAATTTGTGCTTAAGTTTCATTATAACTTTAAAAGAAACCAGTAGGAAAGGAGACGGTAAAACGTTAAAATACTGACGAAATATCGAAAGAAATTCAGTCACCATCGAAAGAAAAAGCTAGGTTAGGTTATTCTGGCTGACTGACCGTCCCACGTAGACCCGTAGAGGTCCCTTGTGATGCTAGATGGAGAAAGAGGTTTAGTTAAGTATTATGTAGTATATTTGAAGTATACGTCATTTGGGATATCAACGCTTTTTGCGAATTTCAGTAGTCCTTGAAGCCCAAGTGTTGTCAAGTCTTCAAGATTATTAAACTCTGGAGCTCCGAGATATTTCAAAAGTGTTTTGGTACATCAGGATTTGTTCTATATCGCAAAAAAAGTGGTCATGCAATTTTTTACTGCTTTCGGCGTCAACGTAAGCCTTTGAAATTTTCGATAGCAATGCAGATATAACTAATGTGGTTAACGTAGAAGTTAAGAAGCTGCAAAAAGCGATTTTTAAAAACTGTTTTGAATAGTAGATGTATTGAAACTAGTGGTGATTATATAGAAAATATAAATATTTGTGCATGTTTTTTTCTTTTCAAGCCACTCGTCGAACTGTTGTTAATCGCCTCGTATATTATCACTTCTTGATGATTTTATTTTTTGAAAATAGGTAATACGATTAATTTGAAAAAAACGAAACCTAACTTTTGCAGACAGCTTTTTTGTCACTACATAGGCATCAACTTTGACTCTGGTTCACATTGATGAGCCCAAATTTCATCTGCAGTAACTGCCCGGTTTATAGGTTAGACCTTTGGAATAGTAAATTTGGCGTTTGCACCACTGCGAGCCGACGCGACTCGAATTTCTAGGACCACGCTTATTTCCCACTCTGTCAGAGATTTCGGAGATGGACCTGCCTAAATTGGTTTGGTATTTCCAGTGGATCAGCCGGCTAATGCTTTGATTATTAACAGTTCAAGTAAATAGAAGACATTTCTTCCATAATCACCCATGTTTTCTAACTGTAGTAAAAGTGCCAAATGTATGCTAATATATACTAATTATAACACTAATTGATAAACTAAAACGCAGAAATCTAGGCAGGAAAAAGCCGAGTGCGCTTCAACTCCACTCAAATTATTGTCCTTAGTGTTTGTTGGAAAGTATTTTAACAGAAGTTGAACTTTTTCTGGAGCAGTCAATCATCAAATTGTGGTATTTAAAACCCAAAAAAAAGTAGCGCGCATCAACATGCTTATATACATAAGTAAATATGTACATTTTTACGTTCGGCTCCCGAATCTTTGCTTAAATTTCCAGCAGTCCTTAGCTGTATATGATATGGGTATGATTTCATTTTTACTTCTTCCCATCGAAAATAAAAGCTAAGGCAAAGAACATAGTGACGCGACAGAGAGAGCGGCAAGACAAACCTTTATTTTCAACACATAGTGAAGAGGAAAGCGAAGATCGAGCGACACAGAGCTTGGTGATGAAAACCAAAAGCTTCCGAGCTGACAGTGAGAGTAATCTTTTGCATTTAAAAATAAACGTAAATAAATATGAATGAATATTGATAGTTTATATTTGTCTCTACACTTCACTATGTTTTGACGTTTCATGTCTCTTTCTTCACAATTATCCGAAAACGTGTTGTCGCTCTATTTGTCGCGTCACTATGTTCTTTGCCTAAGGTGCAATCTATACGAATCATCTTTCCGCTTTATTGAAGTGGAAGTTCAAATAGAATCAAAATCAATTTATTCACCGCAAGTTTAATAAAAATATTAGATTTTCCCCAGAACTTTTATGGAATTAAAAGATTGCTGTTTATCTAAAAAAAAAAAACACAAATTCCCAAAAAAGTTTTGCACAGGGTAACTATGTATACACATATGTATGTATATGTAAGTACCTATGCGAACTTGATACACAGCCTACCATTATATCTATATGTACATATATAGTATTAAGATAGGTAGAATTTTGTGCCGGAAGTGACATGAACGTGTTCGCATTTCTTAAATCATGCCATCAACTAAGGAGGAAAAAAGCTCGGGCTCTCAACACAGCAACATTGAATACCCTTATCAATTTTAAACGCATACATATTTCAACCACACAGTTGTGCACTGATTCCGAAAGCATTTCTATGGTACATTAATGCTGCGTAATTCCTCAGAATATTTCGCTTGCCCAGCATTTCAGATTAAAAAAAAAAAGCGGCTTTCACTTTCAAATCGCAGTGGGTGTGTCAATTCGAGTGAAGCTTTTTCAGGTAGGTTTTCAAAGGCAATGGATACACATTATGCCATTTCTGTTTTGTTGTTGTGTTCGCGATGGCCTTTCGATGCTTTGCGGTTTCATTAACCAAAGCCATAAACTTTTGCTCTGGGTTTCATTATGCCATGCTTTTATCTTTTATCTGCTTTTGGTGTTTGCTTCTATTGCTGCTGAGCTCACACATGCGTGTGTGTAAGCCTCACCTACATACTTTTTTGGTCACCACCAACACCAGATGTAAATGACCGGCAGAGAGCTTATAATTTCTGAAGTTCGCGCGCAGAGCCCTGCTTGTGGTTTTGAGAATTATAAAAGCTTTTTCCTAGTCGCCCACGCCAAAGTATCTCGCTCCACTTCCTTTGACCGATCGCAGCCTTTTTTGTGGTTTTGTTGGTGGCGGTTGCCTTCAATCGGATACTGCGGCAATTTCTTCTAATTAAGTTAGCAAAGTATCTTAGCTGTTGGTTGTCTTTAATTGTACTCAATTTTCCTGCAGCATTCAAACACACTCAAACGCGCACATACTTAGAGCGAGCAAGCAAAACGAACTAAATATGTAGATAAATAATCAATACTCTTTCGAATTACATGTGAGATAACAGTATACTGCAATGCAAACTAATTACAAATATTTAAATATGAAACCTTCAAAAATTAAATTAAGACTTACAAATAATTTGAATTGCATTTCTATCAAATTGTTGGTTGAAAAACCCTTGTCCACGCCGCAGTGAAGGAAAGTGGTGGGTAGTGTGCTTCTACCCTCAAGGGTCCTGTGAGTTCACCTAACAAGATTTCACTTTGTGCCGCAATTGTTGATAAACTCAGAGCTCAGCCTAAGGTGAGGAAAGATCTCAGACTTTCACTCGGAGACACAGTTGTCCTCAGTGAGTGAGTGAGAAGGGATAATCAAGACATTACTATACCAAGTGAAATAAGGGAGATCCAAAGAGGTCACCCAAGACAATCTCTTCTAGCTATGTGAAGAAGCGTGGTCCCAGGAATTTGAGTCACCTCGACTGCATGCCCGAGCATCGAAACTGAAGGTGGTTCACTGGTGCCTTCTCCTCCTCATCGCCGCAGAATCTTTTGCAGAGGGAAGTCGTATGGCATTCGCCATGATCATTGCACTAATAGCACTGGTTCCTGCGATGACATCGGTTAATAGTCTTACTGCAGATCAGCTGCGTTTGGGAAAACCATCCGTATTTTCCTATTTAACCGCAGCCTTGGCTCGTAAGTTATTTCTACCGGGTATAGCGTATTCATAGATCTTTCTTCCTCGAGTTGTGTAGCTCCATTCCATTAAAGAATGACAAAGATTAGAATCCCAGAAATGAGGCTACCGCCGGTTCTTTGATCCATATTTAAACCATCTGCGTAGATAGGAGGACCACCTACCACGGGTATGCCTACTCCCCACTCTGCGTCAGTCCCCATTGTTTTTCAACTTTTTTCCACGTACTAAATCGCTGCTTCTTAACATTATCCTCCGCATTCCTTTACTAATTCCATTTGGAGTCCAGGGTGACACTTGGGTATTTTGGTTAGTAGTAGAAAAACGTGAGCTCTGGGTTTTCTTATGAACAAACCAAGTTCTGTTGGCCCACTTAGAGATGTCGCTTTGTACTTCTTATATTAGCTCACTTATTGTTGTCAGAAATTTACCTTTAGCAACTACTTTCAAATCGCCGGCAAACGCGACAACTTTTATTCCTTTAGCTTAAATCGATTTTAGGAATTCATTCAGTCAGAGGAGAGGAGAGTGTGCTACTTAATCTGCTCTTAAGCTACACTCTGCATAATAAATGATTTTTTTTTAATGTCCAAGAACCTATCCAGGACATCAATTAGCCTCTGAAATGTCTTTAGGATGAAGGATGGAAGACCTTTCGGCCGGAAGTCCTTGAAGTAAAGTGGATAAAGCTACTCCTAAGATGCCAAATAAAGGTAAGAACCATAATTTTTAATGTTTTCTGGTCGGTGAAAATATTTTTCAATTTATATTCTTTCACATCTCACAAAACATACTTAAATAAAATTAATAAAAAATAATTTTCGCTCAAACCTTCATTCCCGATATTTCTCACTGTGCGCGATATTTCTCACTGTGCACTCTGCGCGCTAAAGCGTCGGCTTGTCAACACCGTCAACAGATTGCCGTCGTAGTCCTCTAAAAGCATCGTTTCTTGTACACGCCACTACAGCCTGGCTATCGTCCTTGTAGCTTTGTATTTTTTCTCTTTTCGGTTGTCGCTTGTGATAAATGTGGAACAATCGAGACTTTTGTTGTTGGTGTTGGGCGGCATCGCCCAACAGCCGTGTCGCATGTGGAAGTAGCTTTCATCATACTACATACATACACACATACATACATATTTCATTGCGGCATGCAACAGCAGCATGGCGATACAAAATCAGCAACAAGAGTGGCAACACAATGTTCGTGCGAATCCAGCTGTATGCAACAAACCGCGCGAATTCCCTTTAACACGTTGCTTGGCGTGAGTTTGTTGCTTTTTGTTGTTGTGGGAGAACAACCACTTACAGGCGGACATCGCCTGTAAATTTCCTCTCATTGTCAGTTGTTATGGTCTGATTATGGCAACTTAACGTAACTTAGGGCTCTCAATTAAAAATTCTGTTAAATGGATGTTGCTTTTAATTGAACAGCCGAAGCTTAACGTGACTTAATGCCACGTCGAAATTTGCTTCCTTTTGATTCTCTAAGTTCTACGTTACGTTAAGTTAAGTTAAGCTGCAATAATCGGGCGTTTAGTGTCTGCAATTGTGTTTTTTGTTGCTGCTACATAGTTCTGGCTTTTTTTTTTGAGTTTTCGGCACTTCGGAAAATTTTCCATTGCAACAAAAATTCAAAAGAAAGGTTTTACAGAAGCACCTAAATATTTACATACATACATACACTCATAGTAAGTATAAACGCATAAACAAATGATGGCGCCGATTTCATTGCACGAAACGAAAATCGTTGAAAAGGATATTAGCAAATTATGGTGAATAAGTCGACCAGCCGAGGAAGCTTTGTTGCTTAGCAAGCATTGAAACAATGCAAAATTAGCAAGCGATTATCTTATAAGAGATCTGTATACTGGATGTATTTCGCGAGATTTTGTTCAGTTAGCTATCTTTTGCAGCTGTTTGCATGAGAAGATAGCCAGTTTTTATTTGCAAAGAATGCAAGCATTTATGTATGTGCATATGTATGTTCACAAAGGTACACTGAGAAAAGAGTTTAGTTACGTCAACTAAATATGTTTTCCTCAACACATTATTTGGTTGTAGTTAATTTATTTGGTTATATTTACCAAATCATGTGTTGAGAGAAATATATTCAGCTGACTTTTTTCTGGGTGTATCAATTTACTCGTGTAATGAAAACAATTATAACTTTTTTTTTCTGGGCACACTGCCGTTTTTTATAACAATATTTTTTACAAGGGGTTTAGGGGTCACTACAACTCTTTAAAGTTAAGAATTGCACAGTCAGAAAAATATGAAGCGCTTCTAAATTTTTCGATATGAACATATCGTTGAAAGCTTTTTAACCCTAGAACTTCATACTTTCTTCGTCGAATCGACGAGTTGACGACGTGTATTCATTACGCATACAAAACTAAGGTACTTACAGGCTTAAGAAGATCAACGGGTAACAGTCATAACTTCCGTGTAAATAATTCCATGGGTTCGTAGAAACAATTTTCAGATTTAATTTTCACGCTGATCTAAAAAAACTCTGCCACGGCAGTTAATGAAAAATAAACTTTCCCGGAAAATCGCATGGAAGTTATGCCATGAATTAACTTCCACAAAAATTTGATCGCCAGATAAAAGTGAAACAGATTATAAGACTTCCGAAATTGGGAACTTCTTGAGTTTCGTCAGAAGTATTTTTATTTAATTACAAGTCATCCTCCATTCCATATTCAATTTCCACGTCGATTTCGTCTTCTTCTTCGTATTCTAATGAAGCTAATACATATCGTCACTGGAGACGAATAAAGGGGCGCAGTTATTTCGACGGCGAAAAGGGACGCATTGACGAAAAAAAGACTCGTTAAAAAAAACTTCGGTGAAGAAAGACAGTAAACATAGATTCATACCTATCCAAGGACTGTCACTTCAGCATTATTCCCCAAAAACTCTTTGGAGAATATACATACCCGCAAACATAATTGACCGCCAAATTAAGTTTAGGCGACTTTCTTCGCCGTCGAATAGGGTTTAGGCGTCTTTCTTCTCTGAAGTTTTTTTCGATGCGTCTCTTTTCGCGTTCAACTTTTGAGCTCGCGCCTTTTATTCGTGTCTAGTGACGATACGTATTTATATAAACTCGTAAAGAATACTAGTTTATGTACATATAAATATGATATTAAGTTAATATATGTAAATATTATAAGTTATGACTATACCAATTGCTTTGACACTTAAATTAAAGGTTTTTTTTAAAAGCGGAGTTAATCAATTTGGGCGGTGAACACATCTTCAATCAATCACATCTTGGGCATTAACCTAAGTCCATGGAAGTCTTGACGAAAGCCCAAAGCAGCTACTTCATCAGAAATTTTGTTTCAGTATTTATTAAATTTTTAATTGTTCCGCATAAAAGCGAAAATGTCTATTAAAAATCTATTTTAAGGTGACGATCTCTACACTTGAATTGAAACAGGCTACCATCGATTTCATATTATTATCTTAGGTTAAATCACAAATAAGGAAATAGGAGTTTTATATACGGTTTTTGATATTCATCTGCTGCAAGTGTTTGCTACAAATACCTACCGACAACAAATTCGAAACCTATAATTATATTTCCGACGTTGAAAAGAAGAGCGAAAAAGAAAATGTTGTGATTTATCGTAGAATAGTAAAAGAATTAAAATTTTATAAATTTAATTTTCGATAGCATATTTTAGCGCAAAATATTTCATTTAATTACAATCGGCGCCCATTTACTACTTCGGAAATGCATTTATATGCAAATGTATGAGTCTGCCATTTTTTGTTACATAACCCTGCCAAAAATCGTTGGACCATGTAGTCTATTTGTGCCCAGTTGGAGTACTCGCAAAGTGCTCCTTTATAATGCAGTACGTGTAGCAACTCGTGTCTCTATAGCAGCCAATTGTCGCCCGATCATTGCGCGTGCGCGTTTAACGATCGTAATCCCTACACCATAGTTATTGGGCTATGTTGCTAGAGGTGGGTACTCCATGGAGTAATCTGATGTAATCCAGAGCTGAGCTGGAGTACATGGTCCCAGGGCCCCAGAACATCGCATCATATTTTGGTTAATTTTGGAGTACTCCTCAACCCTTAGCGAGTACTTTTTACATGCGTGCATGGAGTGGTCGCAATTTTGCATATACACACACAAACATACACACATGTACGCAGCGTTGCGCTTGTGTATTTATAGCAACCAATATGTCCTTATGGCAGGTTCTATATCACTTCGAAGCCATTTCATTTGCAGCCACTTAATAAATTTAATCAAAAAATTTTGTGTAAAACTGAAGCTCACTGACAATGAGTGTAATACAATTTATTTCCATTCTCCATATCTTTCACTGCGCCTTTTTGCGCACAGCTCGCATTAAATAAAATGAATTAAAGCTATTAAGCAGCGTTTTTTCCCCGCCACCCCAGCAGCTGCGTCGGAACGCCCATTGTCACCCACACTCGCAGAGAGTTGCAAAATCACTCTCGCACTAGCACGCAGCCGCTGCGCTTCAAATGCGAAAAAAAGTTTCAGCAAAAAACTTAACACTTTGCTGCGCTTAATGCTGTGCAATTTTCGATTTTTATTTAAATTTTGCACATTTTCCGCTGGTTGCACTTTTTGAGCTGCTCGGCTACACACAAGGCGCCCCCCGCCCCCTGATTCCGCTTTGCCTTCCCGTCGATTCGGGATTGGGCAGCCAACTCAGCTGGACGAAGTGGTCAAGGGACGCGCAGCTCAATGCAACAACAATTTCATGTAGAAGTATTTTGTACGAGCAGCGGCAAGTGGCAACTATAACAGCGCCAACATAATAGCTGACAGCAATAAGCACTACCAACAACAGCAACTGCAAATGCAAGCGACAACAAACAGCTACTACAAATAGCAGCAACACACAGCAACAATAATGGTCAAGTGGAAGTGTGGTTGTCAGGGACTATAATTGAACTCAACAGTCTAATGGAAGAGGTTTTAATGCAATTATGTCGCCGAACACACTTCACACATACTTACATACATACATACATACCCAGTGGGGAAAATATAATGATGTATAGTAATCGAAAAAAAAAATCAGTAAAACAGCCATTTTCACATTCGAAAATGCATTATTTTCCCCACGGCGATGTCCCAGGAAAAAAAGTCGCATTCAATTTCGCATTACCAGTAATTTATAGGTTATTTCGACCAAGACTTAACTGCAGAGGATGACTATTGGAAAACGAAGATTACAGCTCGTATTAAGTATGTACAAGCAAACTAAAGTCAAAAAGCAAAAAGCAAAAAATTAACCTTGCCTATCAACCCATATTAGTTTATGGTTTTTGGTGGAAATAGGCTATTAATATGAATTTTTGAATACATGAGAATGCTGGTTACATATTAAACAGTAATAGAATCTAGAACTCATAAGAAATATATTACATTATTTATCACGCATGTAATGCATTACCCCTTTTCCCACTGGGTATATATAGCCGTCCCTAAATTGGAGCGGTAAGCGTTGCGTTTTCCAATGCCAACGAGTGCCAGAACGCGCTATACCCAAATCAACGCGTCGTAATTTTTGACGTTTTCTCATTTCCTCTAGTTTTTATTCTCGTCTCATCTTTCGATTTTTTGTCCTCCCTCTTTCTTTCCGTCTTCTGCATCCAACTTCAACATGTAACGCCCTGCCAAAAATGAAAACTCCAATTGCTCAGCGCTAGCCCCGCGTTATTGAGGGACGCTTCATACAAATTGTATGAATACGAGGATTTTTGACAGTTCCTTGACGCTTCACACGCCAATTTAGTGTTTTTCTAGACTCACACCCACAAGCACACACAAAAACAACTATGCCTTGCACGCCTTCTACTGCTATTGCTATGCACGCCTTCTACTGGGGACTAGGGTGATTGAATTTCTGAAATTTTCGATATTTTGATTGAATTTTATTTTAGAATACGGAAACCATCCCGAAATAAAAACACAAAGAAGTTTCCGAAAAATCTCGAAAAAAATAGAAACCGAAAAAAATCTTCGAAAGTTCCAAAAAATGGATTGCACGGTTGTGTTTTTAAGGAATCACTCACATGTTGTATGGTCGTTCTCACGTGAGTGTTTCCAGGAACAAAGAATTCCTTCGAGTTGGATTTTGGTGCTAGATAAAGGTAAATAATACTGGGAGTACTCAAGTATGCTGCTACGCCACAGCAGAACTCGATTAGCCGAGCTAAAATTTGGTCATTTGAGGGCCATTTCAGGCGTCGGTACCTAATCTAAGCTCTGTTCAGGTAGATCTTGATTAAGCACAAGGCGCTAGGTAAAGAAATTTCCAGCTGGATTCCTTTTATTTTATCTTAAAACATAAATACTTTCACAACATAGCGGGCCGATAAATTTGCATCAGGCTGGGTTCAATTTCGTTGTGTCAAAAAAAAAATCAAATTTGATTTCGTGCTGAACTTTTCTTTTAAATCTCAAATATTTAGCTGTGACGAAACTCGTACATACATATATAATTTTTTTTTATCAAAAATCCGTTCCTTTAAACGACGAATTCATAAAAGCGGACAGCAATAAAACGGCGATTCAATTAAGAAGATCTCTCAAACAGTGAAATCTATGCGCAAAAGCGGGGCACGCGTGTATGCGGGGCGCTTAAAAATAGAGACTACTGTAATAAAGAATTTGTTAAATTGTTAAATGGATTGTGTATTTTTTAAGAAAACTACAAAAGGGCTGAAAATGTGTGCTGCTTAGTGTGAATATTTCATAAAACAATATTCAAAAAAGTACGAAAGTAACTAAAATTCGCGGCAGTCTGACATTAAACCACAGTATATACAGGAATAAACCTTTTCGCAGTTTTTCACCAATTGGTCCCCGACGAGTACTTCATACATACATACATACATATATATTTAGAATAGCAATTGCTATGAATTGCTACCGTAAAAAATCAGGACACGCATTTGCTTGGCGACTGCTTTAGATATGGTGGTCATAAGATCAGCCAACACATTCAATGGTTCATTACCCGGAGCTGCTCCAACATGATGAGTAGATTTTAGTGAGACTCTCATGCCACTGCCTCTGGCTACAACCTGGATATCTGAATATTGGAAAATAAATAGCAATTATTTCTTTAAAATTATAAGAAAAGTGTTTGTTTACAAAACTACCTGTACAGTAATTTTGTATGCAACTCTGAATCAGCAAAATTCATGCTCCTTCTCATCATCAACCCTGATCAGATTTTACCCCCGAGGAGTACTCAAAATGGTTTATTACTGTAAATACTGTGCAGTAAACTGCCGAAAATGTTAGCCCTACACCAATCAATAATTTATTTTAACCCACGATTTTTATACAAAAATCAAGGGAATGTTGTTGGATGATACAAATAACTAGTATTTGCATCTACACGCGGGGCGTGGTCTTCCTAGCCTAACTATGTAAAGTCATTCCTACTACTGGGTTATTGGTTCCCTTTGCATATGCGGCGTATACATGCGTGACTTTATTGCAGTTCGTGGAAAGGCAAGGCGTGCGTGGGTGTGCATGCGCCCATTGATATGTACATACATACATACATATGTGTATATATGCATATATCTTGGCTGTTGAATAGTTTCAGATGTGTTAAATGTTCAACAACTGCAACACACTTCCTGCAAGGATCCTAATGCTTGTTGTTGTTGTTGTTCAGCAGCAGTAGCAGCTATGCCAATCTCGCCTGGGGGAACAC
>NW_023458556.1:2334861-2346595 GCF_013731165.1 Rhagoletis pomonella
CCGACAGACATGTGATTCAGTATTTATTTTAGTTTTATTTCTTCTTTTCTTTTCATTTCTCTTAAACATCCAAGTTGAACTGAAAATTTGGTTGCTACTTTTTTAAAAGAGTAATGTCAAATTTCGAAAATGATGGAAAACCTTGCGTCTATTAAAATACCGCTACAAAACTGATACAAATTAATTTATACCAAAACTTTCAATATTATCTACGCACAACTATTTACTATTTAAGAAAAGGTAAATAAAAACCATTACTTCTCAGATAAAAAATGGTTTCTTCTTCTAAAATTGAAATTTACTTGATGAATGCCTTATATATGACGGAGGATATCTAAGCCCACAAATATAAAATTTCAGTACGCCCAATTTTTTCCATTTCAATTCATTTCAAATTTTCAATAACTTTACTTCTAACTTAACGGTTAAACAATTAAAAAAAGTGTACAGTAGTTTACAAGAATATCCAAACGTAGTTTCGAAATATATTCTTAAGGAAATCTTCATACGAAAATTGAGCCAAAAACCATATAAATACGATACTATCGACGATATATCGATAGTTTTGAAAATAATATCGAAAACTATCGATGGTCTGACTATCGATAGTTTTGCACCTCTAGCTCCGGGTAATGAACCATTGAATGTGTTGGCTGAACTTATGACTACCATAACCAACGCAGTCTCCAAGCTAATACGTGTCCTGAATTTTTACGGTATTCTATGTGTGTATGGTTCACATTTGTGACACTATATACTTTGATGTTAAGTATTTTTGAGGAGTTGAGATGCCTGGGCCGATGCGCTAGCAGACATTGGAATCTCCATAACTAAACAAACCTTTTTTTTTTTTTGTTGGAATGAAGACTTATATATATAATATATTCGGAAACTTACAGAGTTTCTTTAATAAATTCACGTTTATCCATAAAAAATATGATGTGAGTTTCCAGTTTATAGAAACACAAGCGTTAATTGTGTATGTATGCGCCTTGTGCTTAATCAAGATCTACCTGAACAGAGCTTACATTAGGTACCGACGCCTGGAATGGCCCTCAAATGACCAAATTTTAGCTCGGCTAGTCGAGTTCTGCTGTGGCGTAGCAGCATACTTGAGTACTCCCAGTATTATTTACCTTTATTTTGCATCAAAATCCAACTCGAAGGAATTCTTTGTTCCTGGAAACACTCACGTGAGAACGCCCAGCAACATGTGAGTGATTCCTTAAAAACACAACCGTGCAATCCATTCTTTTGGAACTTTTCCCAGATTTTTTTCGGTTTCTATTTTTTTCGAGATTTTTCGGAAACTTCTTTGTGTTTTTATTTCGGGATGGTTTCCGTATTCTAGAGTTAAATTCAATCAAAATATGGAAGGATCGTCTCATCGAAAATTTTAGAAATTCAATCACCCTAGTCCCCAGTAGAAGGCGTACGCTATTCGTTTGGTTGGTTTCTTTGCTGCATCGCTCCAATTTGCATTCTCGCGTGGCATAGTTGTTTTCGTGTGTGCTTGTGGGTTTGAGTCTAGAAAAACGTGTAGAAACATACTACCATCCCTAAATTGGCGTGTGAAGCGTCAAGGAACTGTCAAAAATCCTCATGTTCATACAATTTGTATGAAGCATGCCACAATAACGCGGGGCTAGCGCCGAGCAAATAGAGTTTTCATTTTTGCAGGGCGTTACGTATTGAAGTTGGATGCAGAAGACGGAAAGAAAGAGGGAGGACAAAAAATCGAAAGATGAGACGAGAATAAAAACTAGAGGAAATGAGAAAACGTCAAAAATGACGCCGCGTTGATTTGGGTATAGCGCACTCTGGCACTCGTTGGCATTGGAAAACGCAACGCTTACCGCTCCAATTTAGGGATGGCGTATATATACCCAATGGGAAAAGTAGTAATGCATTACATGCATGATAAATAATGTAATATATTTCTTATGAGTTCTAGATTCTATTACTGTTTTATATGTAACCAGCATTGTAATGTATTCAAAAATTCATATTAATAGCCTATTTCCACCAAAAACCATAAACTAACATGGCTTGATAGGCAAGGTTAATTTTTTGCTTTTTGCTTTTTGACTTTAGTTTGCTTGTAGTTACATACTTAATACGAGCTGTAATCTTCGTTTTCCAATAGTCATCCTCTGCAGTTAAGTCTTGGTCGAAATAACCTATAAATTACTGGTAATGCGAAATTGAATGCGACTTTTTTTTTTAGGACATCGCCGTGGGAAAAATAATGCATTTTCGAATGTGAAAATGGCTGTTTTACTGATTTTTTTTTTCGATTACTTTACATTATATTTTCCCCACTGGGTATGTATGTATGTATGTATGTATGTGTGAAGTGTGTTCGGCGACATAATTGCATTAAAACCTCTTCCATTAGACTGTTGAGTTCAATTATAGTCCCTGACAACCACACTTCCACTTGGTCATTATTGTTGCTGTGTGTTGCTGCTATTTGTAGTAGCTGTTTGTTGTCGCTTGCATTTGCAGTTGCTGTTGTTGGTAGTGCTTATTGCTGTCAGCTATTATGTTGGCGCTGTTATAGTTGCCACTTGCCGCTGCTCGTACAAAATACTTCTACATGAAATTGTTGTTGCATTGAGCTGCGCGTCCCTTGACCACTTCGTCCAGCTGAGTTGGCTGCCCGATCCCGAATCGACGGGAAGGCAAAGCGTAATCAGGGGGGGGGGGGGGGGGGCGCCTTGTGTGTAGCCGAGCAGCTCAAAAAGTGCAACCAGCGGAAAATGTGCAAAATTTAAATAAAAATCGAAAATTGCACAGCATTAAGCGCAGCAAAGTGTTAAGTTTTTTGCTGAAACTTTTTTTCGCATTTGAAGCGCGGCGGCTGCGTGCTAGTGCGAGAGTGATTTTGCAACTCTGTGCGAGTGTGGGTGACAATGGGCGTACCGACGCAGCTGCTGGGGTGGCGGGGAAAAAACGCTGCTTAATAGCTTTAATTCATTTTATTTAATGCGAGCTGTGCGCAAAAAGGCGCAGTGAAAGATATGGAGAATGGAAATAAATTGTATTACACTCATTGTCAGTGAGCTTCAGTTTTACAAAAAATTTTTTGATTAAATTTATTAAGTGGCTGCAAATGAAATGGCTTCGAAGTGATATAGAACCTGCCATAAGGACATATTGGTTGCTATAAATACACAAGCGCAACGCTGCGTATTTGTGTGTATGTTTGTGTGTGTATATGCAAAATTGCGACCACTCCATGCACGCATGTAAAAAGTACTCGCTATGGGTTGAGGAGTACTCCAAAATTAACCAAAATACAGAACAAAAACGTGGTCCGATTAACATTGCGATGTCCTGGGGCAGGACCATGTACTCCAGCTCAGCTCTGGATTACATCAGATTACCCCTTGTAGTACCCACCTCGGGCAACATAGCCCAATAACTATGGTGTAGGGATTACGATCGTTAAACGCGCACGCGCAATGATCGCGCGACAATTGGCTGCTGTAGAGACACGAGTTGCTACGCTACTGCATTATAAAGGAGCACTTTGTAAGCACTCCAATTGGGCACAAATAGACTACATGGTCCAACGATTTTTGGCAGGGTTATGTAACAAAAAATGACAGATTCATACATTTGCATATAAATGCATTTCCGAAGCAGTAAATGGGCGCCAATTGTAATTAAATGAAATATTTTGCGCTAAAATATGCTATCGAAAATTAAATTTATAAAATTTTAATTCTTTTACTATTCTACAACATTTTCTTTGTGGCTCTTCTTTTCAACGTCGGAAATTTAATTATAGGTTTCGAATTTGTTGTCGGTAGGTATTTGTAGCAGACACTTGCAGCAGATGAATATCAAAAACAGTATATAAAACTGCTATTTCCTTATTTGTGATTTAACCTAAGATAATAATATGAATTCGATGGGAGCCTGTTTCAATTCAAGTTTAGAGATCGTCACCTTAATATAGATTTTTAATAGACATTTTCGCTTTTATGCAGAACAATTAAAAACGTTATTACGTCATTTAATAAAGACTGAAACAAAATTTCTGATTAAGTAGCTGCTGTGGGCTTTCGTCAAGACTTCCATGTACTTAGGTTAATACCCAAGATGTGATTGATTGAAGTTGTGTTCACTGCCCAAATTGATTAACTCCGCTTTTAAAAAAAAATCTTTAATTTAAGTGTCAAAGAAATTGGTATAGTCATAACTTATAATATTTACATATATTAACTTAATATAATATTTATATGTAGATAAACTGGTATTCTTTACGAGTTTATATAAATACGTATCGTCACTAGACACGAATAAAAGGCGCGAGCTCAAAAGTTGAACGCGAAAAGAGACGCATTAAAAATAAGCTTCAGAGAAGAAAGACGCCTAAATCTAGTCGACGGCGAAGAAAGACGCTGAAACTTATTTTGGCGGTCAATTATGTTTGCGGGTGTAACAGGATGTATATTCTCCAAAGAGTTGATGGGGAATAATGCTGACGTGACAGTCCTCAGATAGGTATGAATCTATGTTTACGTGTGTTTCTTCGCCGAATTTTTTTTTACGAGTCTTTTTTCGTCAATGCGTCCCTTTTCGCCGTCGAAACAACTGCGTGCCTTTCTTCGTGTCTAGTGACGATATGTATTGGCTTCATTAGAATACGAAGAAGAAGACGAAATCGATGTGAAAATTTAATATGAAATGGAGGATGACTTGTAATTAAATAAAAATACTTCTGACGAGGCTCAAGAAGTTCCCAATTCTGGAAGTCTTAAAATCTATTTCACTTTTATAATAAATATCCTCTCTGGCGATCAAATTTTTGTGGAAGTTAATTCATGGCATAACTTCCATGCGATTTTCCGGGAAAGTTTATTTTTTGTTAACTGCCATGGCAGAGTTTTTTTAGATCAGCGTGGAAATTAAATCTGAAATTGTTTCTAGGAACCCATGGAATTATTATACATGGAAGTTATGACTGTTACCCGTTGATCTTCTTAAGCCTGGAAGTACCTGTCGTCAACTCGTCGATTCGACGAAGAAAGTATGAAGTTCTAGGGTTAAAAAGCTTTCAACGATATGTTCATATCGAAAAATTTAGAAGCGCTTCTTATTTTTCTGACTGTGCAATTCTTAACTTTAAAGAGTAGTAGTGACGCCTAAAACTTTTCTAAACAACTTTAGTATAGAAAACGGCAGTGTGCCCAGAAACGATAAAGTTATAATTTTTTTCATTACACGAGTAAATAGATATGTACGTTTGTGAACATACATATGCACATACATAAATGCTTGCATTCTTTGAAAATAAAAATGGCTATCTTCTCATGCAAACAGCTGCAAAACATAGCTAATTGAACAAAAACTCGGGAAATACATCCAGGTTACAGATCTCTTAAGAGATAATCGCTTGCTAATTTTGCATTGTTTCAATGCTTGCTAAGCAAGGAAGCTTCCTCGGCAGGTGCTTGCTGGTCGACTTATTCACCATAATTTGCTAATATCCTTTTCAACGATTTTCGTTTCGTGCAGTGCAATGAAATCGGCGCCATCATTTGTTTATGCGTTTATACTTACTATGAATGTATGTATGTATATATGTAAATATTTAGGTGCTTCTGTAAAATCTTTCTTTTGAATTTTTGTTGCAATGGAAAAATTTCCGAAGTGCTGAAAATTCAAAAAAAAAAATAACAGAACTATGTAACAGCAACAAAAACACAATTGCAGACACTAAACGCCCGATTATTGCAGCTTAACTTAACTTAGCGGAACGTAAAACTTAGAGAATCAAAAGGAGAATTTCGACGAGGCATTAAGTCACGTTAAGCTTCGGCTGTTCAATTAAAAGCAACATCCATTTATCAGAATTTTTAAGTGAGAGCCGTAAGTTGCGTTAAGTTGCTATAATCAGACCATAACAAATGACAATGAGAGGAAATTTACAGGCGATGTCCGCCTGTAAGTGGTTCTCCCACAACAACAAAAAGCAACAACATCACGATAAGCAACGTGTTAAAGGGTATTCGCGCGGTTTGTTGCATACAGCTGGATTCGCACGAACATGGTGTTGCCACTCTTGTTGCTGATTTTGTATCGCATTGCTGCTGTTGCATGCCGCAATGAAATATGTACATATGTATGTATGTAGTATGATGAAAGCTACTTCCATATGCGACACGGCTGTTGGGCGATGCCGCCCAACACCAACAACAAAAGTCTCGATTGTTCCACATTTATCACAAGCGACAACCGAAAAGAGAAAAAATACAAAGCTACAAGGACGATAGCCAGGCAGCAGTGGCGTGTACAAGAAACGATGCTTTTAGAGGACTACGACGGCAATCTGTTTACGGTGTTGACAAGCCGACGCTTAGCGCGCGGAGCTGCACAGTGAGAAATATCGGGAATGAAGTTTTGAGCGAGAATAATTTTTTTTTTTAATTTTATTTAAGTATGTTTTGTGAGATGTGAAAGAATATAAGTCGAAAAATATTTGCACTGACCAGAAAAGCATTAAAATTATGGTTCTTACCTTTATTTGCCATCATGGGAGTAGCTGTATCCACTTTACTTCAAGGACTTCAGGCCGAAAGGTCTTCCATCCTTCATCCTCATTCATTCCTAAAATCGCTAAAGAAATAAAGTTGTCGCCTTTGCCGGCGATTTGAAAGTAGTTGCAAAAGGTAAATTTTTGACAACAATAAGTGAGCTAATGTAAGAAGCACTAAGCGACATCTCTAAGTGGGCCAACAGAACTGGTTTTGTTCACAAGAAAACCCAGAGCTCACTTTTTTCTACTACTAACCAAAATACCCAAGACCTGGACTCCAAATGGAATTAGTAAAGGAATGCGGAGGATAATGTTAAGAAGCAGCGATTTAGTACGTGGAAAAAAAAGTTGAAAAACAATGGGAACTGACGCAGAGTGGGGTGTAGGCATACCCGTAGTAGGTGATCCTCCTATCTACGCAGATGGTTTAAATATGGATCAAAGAACGGGTGGTAGCCTCATTTCTGGGATTCTAATCTTTGTCATTCTTTAATGGAATGGAGGTAGACAACTCGAGCAAGAAAGATCTATGAATACGCTATACCCGGTACAAATGACTTACGAGCCAAGACCGCGGTTAAATAGGAAAATACGGAAGGTTTTCCCAAACGCAGCTGATCTGCAGTAAGAGTATTAACCGATGTCATCGCAGGAACCTGTGCTATTAGTGCGATGATCATGGCGAATACCATACGACCTCCCTCTGCAAAATATTCTGCGGCGATGAGGAGGAGAAGGCACCAGTGAACCACCTTCAGTTTCGATGCTCGGGCATGCAGTCGAGGTGACTCGAATTCCTGGGGCCACGCTTCTTCACACAGCTAGACGAGATCGTCTTGGGTGACCTCTTTGGATCTCCCTTATTTCACTTGGTATAGTAATGTCTTGATTATCCCTTCTCACTCACTCACTGAGGACAACTATGTCTCCGAGTGAAAGTCTGAGATCTTTCCTCACCTTAGGCTGAGGTCTGAGTTTATCAACAATTGCGGCACAAAGTGAAATCTTGTTAGTTGAACTCACAGGTCCCTTGAGGTAGAAGCACACTACCCACCACTTTCCTTCACTGCGGCGTGGACAAGGGTTTTTCAACCAATAATTTGAGAGAAATGCAATTCAAATTATTTGTAAGTCTTAATTTAATTTTTGAAGGTTTCATACTCTAATATTTGTAATTAGTTTGCATTGCAGTATACTGTTATCTCACATGTAATTCGAAAGAGTATTGCTTGCTCGCGCTAAGTATGTGCGCGTATGAGTGTGTTTGAATGCTGCAGGGAAATTGAGTACAATTAAAGACAACCAACAGCTAAGATACTTTGCTAACTTAATTAGAAGAAATTGCCGCAGTATCCGATTGAAGGCAACCGCCACCAACAAAACCACAAAAAAGGCTGCGATCGGTCAAAGGAAGTGGAGCGAGATACTTTGGCGTGGGCGACTAGGAAAAAGCTTTTATAATTCTCAAAACCACAAGCAGGGCTCTGCGCGCGAACTTCAGAATGTATGTGTAAGCTCTCTGTCGGTCATTTACTTCTGGTGTTGGAGGTGACCAAAAAAGTATGTAGGTGAGGCTTACACACACGCATATGTGAGCTCAGCAGCAATAGAAGCAAACACCAAAAGCAGATAAAAGATAAAAGCATGGCATAATGAAACCCAGAGCAAAAGTTTATGGTTTTGGTTAATGAAACCGCAAAGCATCGAAAGGCCATCGCTGCTGTCAAACTTAACAACGCGAACACAACAACAATACAGAAATGGCATAATGTGTATCCGTTGCCTTTGAAAACCTACCTGAAAACGCTTCACTAGAATTGACACACCCACTGCGATTTGAAAGTGAAAGCCGCTTTTTTTAATCTGAAATGCTGGGCAAGCGAAATATTCTGAGGAATTACGCACCCTTAATGTACCATAGAAATGCTTTCGGAATCAGTGCACAACTGTGGTTGAAATATGTATGCATTTAAAATTGATAAGGGTATTCAATGTCGCTGTGTTGAGAGCCCGAGCTTTTTTCCTTAGTTGATGGCATGATTTCAGAAATGCGAACACGTTCATGTCACTTCCGGCACAAAATTGTACCTATCTTAATACTATATATGTATGTACATATAGATATAATGGTAGGTTGTGTATCAAGTTCGCATAGGTACTTACATATACATACATATGTGTATACATAGTTACCCTGTGCAAAACTTTTTTGGGAATTTGTGTTTTTTTTTAGATAAACATCAATCTCTTAATTCCATAAAAGTTCTGGGGAAAATCGAATATTTTTATTAAACTTGCGGTGAATAAATTGATTTTGATTCTATTTGAACTTCCACTTCAATAAAGCGGAAAGATTCGTATAGATTGCACCTTAGGCAAAGAACATAGTGACGCGACAAATAGAGCGACAACACATTTTCGGATAATTGTGAAGAAAGAGACATGAAATGTCAAAACATAGTGAAGTGTAGAGACAAATATAAACTATCAATATTTATTTTTGGAATGTACACTACAAATATGTTTTTATTTACGTTAATTTTTAAATGCAAAAGATTATTCTCACTGTCAGCTCGGAAGCTTTTGGTTTTCATCACCATGCTCTTTGTCGCTCGATCTTTGCTTTCCTCTTCCCTATGTATTGGAAAATAAAGGTTTGTCTTGTCGCTCTCTCTGTCGCGTCACTGTGTTCTTTGCCTTAGCTTTTATTTTCGATGGGAAGAAGTAAAAATGAAATCATACGCATATCATATACAGCTAAGGACTGCTGGAAATTTAAGCAAAGATTCGGGAGCCGAACGTAAAAATGTACATATTTACTTATGTATATAAGCATGGTGATGCGCGCTCCATTTTGTGGGTTTTAAATACCACAATTTGGTGATTGACAGCTCCAGAAAAAGTTCAACTTCTGTTAAAATACTATCAAACAAACACTAAGGACAATATTTTGAGTGGAGTTGAAGCGCACTCGGCTTTTTCCTGCCTAGATTTCTGCGTTTTAGTTTATCAGTTAGTGTTATAATTAGTATATATTAGCTACAAATACATTTGACACTTTTACTACAGTTAGAAAACACGGGTGATTATGGAAGAAATGTCTTCTATTTACTTGAACTGTTAATAATCAAAGCATTAGCCGGCTGATCCACTGGCAATACCAAACCAGTTTAGGCAGGTCCATCTCCGAAATCTCTGACAGAGTGGGAAATAAGCGTGGTCCTAGAAATTCGAGTCGCGTCGGCTCACAGTGGTGCAAACGCCAAAATTTCCTATTCCAAAAGGTCTACAGCCTACAACACTAAACAAATTCCAGGTTACAAGACGCTTTAGTCATCTGCGATATGAAAAGACTGACTGAGGTCAGCTTCTCACCGCTCCAATGGGTGGTATATGTATAGCGCCAATCCTTGTTTTTTTTCAGCCTTTGGTGGTTAGCCACTGGTTCCCTCTTAACTCTGTGATATGCCCAATTTGTATCTGTTAAGAGAGAACAGAAATTAACCTATGAACCGGACAGTTACTCCAGATGAAATTTGGGCTCATCAATGTGAACCTGAGTCAAAGTTGATGCCTATGCAGTGACAAAAAAGCTGTCTGCAAAAGTTAGGTTTCGTTTTTTCAAATTAATCGTATTACCTATTTTCAAAAAAAAAAAATCATCACGAAGTGATAATAAACGAGGCGATCAAGTGGCTTGAAAAAAAAAACATGCACAAATATTTATATTTTTTATATTTTCTATATAATCACCACTAGTTTCAATACATTTCTTTAATGGGTAGATCCACTATTCAAACCATTTTTTAAAAATCGCATTTTACAGCTTCTTAACTTCTACGTTAATCACATTAATTATATCTGCTTTGCTATCGAAAATTTCCAAAGGCCTTTTTTGCGATCTAGAACAAATCCTATGCCATTGTCCTGCTGTACCAAAACACGTTTGAAATATCTCGGAGCTCCAGAGTTTAATAATCTTGAAGACTTGACAATACTTCGGCTTCAAGGACTACGGAACTTCGCAAAAGGCGTTGACATCCCAAATGACGTATACTTCAAATATACTACATAATACTTAACTAAACCTCTGTCTCCATCTAGCATCACTAGGGACCTCTACGGGTCTACGTGGAACGGTCAGTCAGCCAGAATAACCTAACTTACCCTTTTCTTTCGATGGTGACTGAATTTCTGTCGATATTTCGCCAGTATTTTAACGTTTTATCGTCTCCATTCCTACTGGTTTCTTTGAAAGTTAAAATGAAACTTTAACACAAATTTACCGAAGATTTGTTAGTATCCTCGAATTAATAGGCAGATATCGCCGTATATATCCGCCGATTTTAAAGGTCTAGGCAAAACATTTGTTTGATGATAAGAGTATACATTGAACGATCTTTATGAAAAAATCGCGAAACGCGAATTTACTAGTTCCTTTACCTTCAATCCACGCACTTTTTACTTTGAAACCAAATCTGACCTCCTTTCTCCTGGTGTGCAATTTACTCAAGTAATTCAAAAAAAAAAAAAAAAAAAACCTACTGAATTGCCATCATTTTCCCGTGCGGATTATTGAGTAGTAAAATGGAAACAAGCAAATTTTTTGCCCTGAATTGCTGCTAAGCGGCAAATAGTTAAACTAAAAGTTTGTTGCAACTCGCATAAATTTGGACATTTTCCGCATTTTCCAAATACTAAGTTTGCCGTGGCCTGGCCGTGGCGTGGGAAATTGCCATGAAAATGTGATGAATTCACTCAGGCCATTGCCAATGAGCGTGTAAAGTGTTTAGTTATTTTCGTTGCTATTATTTTTCGATTTACATGGATTATTTATGTACAGCCGATGAGGGCAGTCCGACGGGACGTATGTACGAGCGACGTTTATTGTTAAACTTTGGCATTCGCTTCAACATTTCCATTAGACCTTGCATTTTTATTCGCGCAACCAGTGCTCATTTGTTGCTACATGAAATTGATGTTGATTGTTGTGGGCGATTTCAAAGGCGTAACTAACACAAAAAAAAAAAAAAAAATAAAAATAAAATAAAATGAAAAAATACAATTTTCGCTTTAAAGAGCATTTTCAAAATAGTTGACCACTCGTTTAGTCCTTTGGGTCCTGCTAAATAAAGTTGGAATAGTTATTGTGTAGCATAAATTTAATAAAACACAAAGTGCAGT
>NW_023458556.1:2346695-2354409 GCF_013731165.1 Rhagoletis pomonella
TTGTTCAGCAGCAGTAGCAGCTATGCCAATCTCGCCTGGGGGAACACTTGAACACACCAAGCTTTCCGAAGCGTATGTAGAGTTGCAAACGCATTCGAGCATGCAAGCTGAACAAACTTCCCTTCAGGGCCAACGCAGCGTTGCAGACTGGAAGAAGGATGAAGCTGCGGGCACTAGAATAGCGATTGCAAGAGCAAATCTGCAGCATATTCGGCACGAAGCTTAAAGAAGCTGATCGAAATAACTTTAAATATAACTTATCGATGATATTTAATTTGTTGGCAGTCAGTTTTCTTATTAATCGCACCAAAAATTGCTTAATGATAGCAAACGACATAGGAGATTCCTGGTTGCGAGCCAACTGCATGCCTCTTTGTTATTCCAAAGATAGTGGTAGGTGGGCGGGCACTCATTGGAAATTCATCCAAATAAGCGCTGGAATAAATTTGTAATGCTTACACGTGCCACGCCGAATGGCTACATCAATTCCAATTACTTTTGATTAGCAATCTCCATAAAATTTTACTTTCTTTCCTGGACGAGTTAATAATGTCGCACACATGCACACACTCCCGGCTACTGGCCCAGCCCACCACCTCGGATGTCTTCTTCGAAATAGCCTGATGAAGCAGTAAAAAGGACAAAGAAGACACAAAATATTCATGCGGTCGACAATGGACATTAAACTCTTATACATAAACTGTACGTACTTATGTACAAAGGTGAAAACGTGCATATGTATGTATGTAGATATGTATATCTGTACTACAATGAAAGTGCCAAAGAAATCACAATCCATTGTCAAACTCAAATGAGCCAAATTGCCTTAATTAGAATATATAGCGCCGTAAAAAGATTTTTATTACTATCACCAATCTTGAAGCTACTTGCTTCAAGACACAGTATGCGTCCAATTTGTGTGGTGTCGATAGGGTTGCCAAACGTACTATATTATATAGTATTGCACTATTTTTCGGGTCTGCGTTCTATATACTATTGAAAAAAAAAATAGAGTATGCAAAAATACTATATTTCTTCAATTATAAAACAAAGGGTTCACAGATCAAAAATGGCAACATTTTTAAAAATTGTTAGAAAGATTTACCAAATTTGCATAAAATTATTTCGCTTATGCTCTCTATTCCTGCAACTTCGGCATTCACAGAAAGAAAGATGAGAGAAATAAAGCGAATATCTCACTAATAAAAAATTAACTTTTGATTTATATTAATTTAAATATTGATAGCGATAAAGCCTATATGATTCTTTCAAAGAAATGTATTTTTTTTATAGAGAAAATGCATAAGAAAGAAAAAAGGTTTACACTTAAAAGGAATTTTTACTTTTTCTAACAAAAAATACTATATATATTTGAAGTGTACTATATTTTTTCAGATTTTTTTGAAAATGTACTATAAATTTCTGAGAAAATGTTGGCAACCCTAGGTGTCGATTGGGTAGGAGTGTGAGCGGTGTCATTAACCCGTGTGTGCGTGTGTGTGTGTAAATGGTCCCATTTTCAAAGCAACCGGTGAGTGCTTTACTTTAAGTGATTTTTTCTGACGCAAAGTTTTAAGGACCTTGTCGGGTAGAACCTTTGTTCTGTGAACGTAATCCTAAGTGCCTAATTTACAGTACGTAGTTAACCACTGGCAAGGGTTTTCACATGTTGCCTAGTTAGGAAGACTTTAAATCCGCCTGCCTGCCCTATAGTCTATTGGCTTTAGGTCAGTTTTACACCGTCTCCGAAAGCGATTGTATTTTTATGAGGAGGTGTTTTTCATGGCAGAAATACACTCAGAGGTTTGCCATTGCCTCCCGAGGGTATAAACCCCTCTCAAAATTTTATAAGCCGTTTTTGCTAAAAAGAACATAAACTTCTCATGCCACTACTGAAATATGTACAGCAGCTTTTGCATGGGTTAAAAATATATCCGATTTTGCCCATTTTCAATAATATAACAAAAAATGTTAGTTCTGAATTAATTATGTAGCTATAATTTTAAGTTTTTTCCTTATTAAGGGCTGTTTGCAGCTCTCAAGGAAAACGAAAAATTCATAACATGACGCACAAGAAATGGAAAAGAAATTTTCTTAAATCAGTTTGCAGCCGTCAAGAAAAAAATTTTAGAATATTTATTCCTTCAAGAAAATTTACAGTACTTTTTCAACCAACAGAAATAATGGAAAATATTTGTAGTGATTTTTCTTGAGAACTCCAAACGGCCCTTTAGACGACGCAGTAGCAGCGATACATCAACAGAATACTAGAGCTTTTACGGAAAAAAAGTCATATATTAAAAAAGTTAAACTGTAGAAAACAAATTATATTACCAGAGTTATTTTGAATGTTGCCGCACATTTTGTAACCGAAAAAATTAAAACCCTTGATTAGCAAAAACCGAAGCAGGAACTTCAGTTACCTGTTAAAAACATTTTGTCAACCTGTATTTAGCATTTTTGTAAGGGATCGTGCTTATATGGGTTAAAAAAAAAATGTAAATTACGAAAAAAACTGCGCATTGCTTTCAGATGAAATTTTATAATATTAACATTTTAGTCGAAAAGATAGTAATAAAAACTCGATGTTAGGAATGGGCTAACAAAGAATGTATTGACAGCACAAAAGCTGGTTCATACATACATACATTATTTTTCTATGTCGTTGCAAAACCGCCTATCCTGCGGCTCTTATATTTTGCAGGAGAGCGAAAACGCTTATTTTCTTAACTCATTAAACGCGAAAGCAAAAGAGAATATTTAAAGGAACCAAATTTTGGAGGAGGCGTTTAACTTGATAGGTGGTGTTTCATCTATATATATCCGATTTTACTAATTTATTTGTTGTATTTTTACACATGAAGCTCGGTGCCAGGATTTCATTTAATTCGAGAAACACTTGTGTGGTTTATGTGCGTTAAATAATAACTTTTTTAATTTTCTCAGCCCTTAAATTGTAATAAAATACCCAGTGCTTCCGTATTCATGATGAATTTCTCACATTTATTAATTTGGCGCGGATATCTATTGCATTCGTTACCAAAGCAGATCTATAATTTCCCATTCCCTCTGATTTCGACATTAAAGAGCATTGCGCGCTATCTCTACCAACACACTCTCATATGGCTACATTTATTCCCAGTACCCATTTTCGTGTTCGTCTCCATTTTACCCCACACAAAGGGTTTTAACAATTTGCCACCTGTGGTGCGGAATCTGTAAAAAAACAACGGTTGAGGTCTTATCCATATTGTCATTTGTTATTAGTGTCGCTTTTATTAGACACTTTTGTTGTTTTTCGACTAGAATGTTTCCTTCGTTACGTCCCTCCTTTCACTTCCTGCCTCTCTTGGATTTCATTTATTTTCACATTGGGTTTTTGTTTATCTGTTGATCTACTTTGGCTTAATTTCTACACGGATGGGGTAACAACGACAACGATAGCATAACTGTGGGTGGACGACAGGAGTGTGAAGAAAAGTAGTTGGCACGAATGTACATTAGGGTGGTCCAAAAATGCATGTGGAGAAAGTAAAGTCGTAATTTTTATGCTCTCACCCCCTAGGATTGTTCTATACCGAAAAAATATACTCTTTATTTTTTTATTTTATTCGCTCAGGGCGCCTAAAGTTTTCCATATATTTTATATGGGGAAAAACAACTTTTCGTAGAAATGGTATATCATAGTTAAAAATCAATATTTTTCTACCAGAAAGCTCTGTTTATCTGCAGGATATTCCCGATAATAATACCCAATTGTTTATTTAACCATTTTTTCATTGCAACTATAATTTATAGGTCCGCCAAAAACCCAAAAAAAAATCTTTAGTATTAAAAAATGGTTAAATAAACAATTGAGTATTATTATTAAAAGTTATTATTAAAAGCGACCTCTAAATATTTTTTTATTTCAAAATAAAAAAGGGTACACTTTTTCGATATAGAACAATCCTAGGGAGTGAGAGCATCATAATTCCGACTTTACTGTTTTTGGACCACCCTAATGTACATACATATGTACACACATGCTTTTATAGCTCTTTTTACGTACTTGCATTGTTTTCAGATGAACAGTGCATGAATTTCACAAAACATTCTTTTACAGGAAGTGAACGCAACTAAATGGATTAAATTGTCCTTGGATCCACTCCGGAGGGTAAGAGTGCTCTCACATATTCGTAAATTTGTACATATATCTACCCAATAAACATTTTTGTTAAATCTCAATTTGAGATGTAATTAAGAAACAGTCCTATTCTCAAATCTCAAACGTGAGTGGAGCGGATTAAAATGGAATCCAGTTACTCTCATCATCAGCCAATGCCGATGTAAAAAATGTGTTGCATTCAGTTCGTCAAAATTTACCTTTAACACTCGATCCTTCATCATAAGATTTTGAGTATAATTAAAGTGTTTAAGCTCCACTGAAAATATGCAAACTTTTTTCTCCGAATTTGGGATTTATTGCAATTTATAAACCCCTTTATCATACTTAATAATGTTTGTATACAAAAAATTTAATTTTTGCATAAATATATCTATTATTTCATTCTAAGCAGGCAAACTGTCGGTCACTATCGATGCAGCAGGATATTTCTTACTTTCGTTTTTAAATTTAAATGGCCGGTGGGTAGACCATATCGGCAGATCAGTCACAAAAATAGCAATCGCAAAATGATATGTATTAGCAAACACTTTTCATTTAATTTAGTTAAATTAAATGCATTTCAATGCACTCGAGCGAGGAGCCATTTTCCAACAGACAAATTGTGAATGACAGCGACCGCATGGTTGTGCCATGTTGACACAGACGGAAAGGAACGAAATGCAAAAAAAAAAAAGGTTTTCTCAAATGTTTCTCAACCCGTTCGTAAGTTGATAAACAATGTTTGAGAGAAATTTGAGAAAATGTTTAGTCTCAAATGATAAACAGTGCTGAAAATCAAATTGAGAAATAAGATTTTCTCAAGCGTTTGAACATTGTTTTACCATTGTTTGTTGGGTATATACAAACATGCAGAAAAGTATTGGTTGCGTAGCCATAACGCAGTTAAATAAAGGACGTGATTTGGTTGTTTTTGCTATTACTAACTGTGAAAGCCTTGGTCATCACTGACACTTTCTTACTGCTTTTATTGCGCTGCGAGAACATCCATTACATAGACTGCTAGGGCAGACCACATACATGCGTATAGACATATGTACATATATATGTACGTACGATGATGTTCCTGTATGGTTAAGGAGTTAATAGTTTTGTAGGCTTAATGACAGTTCAGACAGTGTTAGTCTACGTTTGCTAAACGCTGACATCGAGATTAAGCCTATAGACATTCCATTTCAGTTTATGCTCATATGTATGTAAGTAGATGCTTTCAAATGTTTAAGTGCTCGAATGTCCAGTCACGGCACGCGTGATGAGTTGAAGAGCGTATCGCAATAAGTTGTGATTATTAAATTTATTTATAGTCTACGTGTGTCCATCTTAAATTGAGCTAAACAATTGGCACGTCACCCGAAGAAGACGAAAAAGCGGGATGCCGGCACCGCCCGCGCCGCATGCACAGCGAATTTTACGGCAATTTTTGATAACACTATTGAACGGCCATTCTTGCGCCTCAACTAAATAACATAAGGCGTGATAGTCTGGGCGCAAAAGGATTTCTCTTCCCGTCAATCCATTTTTTACAGTGGGTTACAGTTGTAATACTTTGGTTAGAAATTGTTTATCAATTTCATGCAATAAAATTACCTCAAATATAATTATTGCCGTCAGAGACCTATTAATTAAATTTTTGGAACAATCTATTCGCAGAACATTTTAACCCCTCAACTCCTGTTTTATTATTTTTTGCTTTTCATTGGGAGGGGTTTTAACGTGGCTGGACTCAAACCCAGCACACACGAGGGTTTTCGCCTTCTCACTTTAGCTTCCTCCCAACCGGGTGTTTGGTCGCTACCCAGAGGATACGTAATATAAATATCTGGACGTCGTGAGCTGCGATTTGAACCGTACGCAAACGAATCATCCTGGTTCTGATGTTGAACGAGGACAAAACGAAGTACTTATCTTCTGCCATCAGATGGACAGTCAGATCATAAGGGCCTTGGCACCCACGACATTGTTGACAGTTACTATATGCTACTTTGGACTGAGTATTCTGGGGAATTAATGAAACCAAGTTTTTCTAAAAGTTTGGATTGTATTTATATAGAAAAGTACTTATGTAGATATTCAATTGCCAATTTGAAGTTTTTTGGTCGCAGGAAAGCATTTAAAACAATTAAAAGTGATTAAATGCAAATATTTGTATATATTACAAAAAACCGTTCTGGCGTTGATGGGATCTCAAGAATCTGAATTGGCAATTTATTTTTAGCAAAAACCGCCGCTAGGGTGCGTTTTAATGTAAAAAAAAAACATGAAGAAAAAGTGGGAACAACGTTTCTCAACAATGTTTCTAAACAATGTGCGGCGTTTTCGGTAAAATAAACTAGAGGTTCATTCTATAAATATTTGCATTTTAATCACTGCTCTGCGATCGCCAACTTCAACTGAATAATAAACGCTTGAAATGGCCAACCTTGAAAAACTAAGAAATTACTTTTCTATATACAGCCCACATTTTCAATCATAATTAATCATCGATCTTTGGTTTCTTCGGAGACTCTCGGTAAAATTCTTCTTTTAATCTTTTTTAACTATTTAGCAGCCTTTTTCATTCAAAAACGATCAAAAGGCCCATTACGGCAAGATTTGAAGGGTGAAAAGAGTTTTGACAAAATTTGTGATAATTTTAGTATAGCATTTTGTAGATGAGAATTATGTTTGATATTCGTTTAGGCATTATACGACATTTGAATAAGGTGCTAAAGCGCTGTTGTGTTTATCTGGACGACTTTAAGTACATATAGTCTTCTGAAGGTAAGAGCTATTTTTGAAGTCAATTTATATATATGAATATATTTTGATCAACAAGTATAAATTTCAACTTACCTTAAAACTGTTCCACAGTGCAAAATTTCTAAATATTGTTTTATGTCAATGCTTTTCTTAATTAAGTTCAGGTTTACAGTTACATAACCGTAAACTTTAGTTGCAGTTCAAAAGCAAGTGCGACAATTTCAATAAATTTACATTAAACTTCCACCACAATGATTTTAACAGCTTCAGTTTCATATACAAACTTCCTGCCTCGCCCCCGCCCCGCCCCGCCCACTCATTTTCGATTCCAATTTTCCGCAATAATTCACCAGCAGATTTTCAAAGGTCTTAAACTCATTCATGCAGCACACAAAAAGACCATAACAACAAACAGCCATTCAAAGCAAGCACCCTCCAGTCAGCCGGGCTTTGATAGTCTCAATTTCATTTCGAATGCATACAACAACAATAAGAACAGCATAAAGCAGCAGTCAGCGTGTTATTGCTTACACAAAAAGATAAAATATGCTCAAATAAATATAAACAAATTAAGGCGCAATTTAGATATGCCTGCACTTCAAAGAAACTACCAACACGCCAACACACACAAGCGCTGGCACACACACACACATCGAAGAGCGTTTTTCGGTTGTGCATGCAAGGATGCATTCGCCTTGTGTGGCAAGTGCTCAAGAAAAAGAGACACCCACTTACAACAGCCGTTCAATACAAACAGCTGTCGCTGCTCTTTCCGCTTCGCTCCCCCCCTCCCCCTCACCACCCCTCCCT
>NW_023458556.1:2354509-2385946 GCF_013731165.1 Rhagoletis pomonella
TAGTCTATAGACTCCTTACAAACGTAGATAAATATGTATGTACATATATTTGTATTTACATACTTGCATGCATATAAAATAATTATTTTTCATTTGACTACACAATGGGAATTTTAAATTATTTTTATTTATTCATAAACTGAGCTGTCGGTGCCACAAAGTGTGCATTTACTTTCCACAATCCGCCGTAGTTCGGTGGCTTGCATGTATGTATGTATGTATGTATATAGTGGAAGCTGTAATCGAGTCCATGACTAAGCCTTCATTAGTGCCAACAGGATTTTCCTTATCACTATGCCAGTAAAATTTATTCATTGTAAATTTTGTGCCAACTTGCACAAAGTACCCCCTTTACCACTTCCTTTGGCGCAGCTCCAGCCGATTCGGAGCATTTGCCTGCAGCTGCCTTTCGTATGCAAACATAAACATTGCTATAGGAAATATGTATGTATGTATATATGCATAACTATGTACATACATACATATTAGAGAAGCGAAAAGTCAAAGTTCGGAGCAATTTGTTGAAAACAAATTGTAGGGAATCAACAGCTGCCAACTGAACAGGGTGCCATCCAAACGCAAACCTTGTTTAGCCATTTAGTAGCCAACCCTGAGGCCACTGCAGCCGAACTCATCCTCAATATATGTATTACATATTTCCTATTAGGTTTCATAAAACGCGTGTATACATACTCGAACATGGTGTGTAAGTGACATTGTTTCCTCTTCATACTATGTCATTCAAAAAAGTGATAAGTCGCAGCGGAGTACTTCCCACTGCAATTATGTAGAGGATTACTTCCTCTATAATGTTATAGTATGTTGATCTTTTTGATGAATTCATTTTATTTGACTAGTGCGGAGTTTTTGTCATTGAGTTGGAGAAAATGTTTTTTTTTCAATATTTAGTATTTTTTCTTGGTGTGAAGATGCCAGACTGACTGCACTAACGAAATGTTTCTATTTTTTTTTAGTTCAGTTTTTGATTATTGGCACAATTTTAATGTTACATTTACGAAATTCGTATTAGGTAATACAAATCTGTGAACTTTATGGTTGTAACACTGAGGCACTACCGTTCCATTTCATGGTCTGGCAGAAGTGAAAGTAATTACCTGACTTCATTTTACAAAACAAGTACTTAAAAAAAGAACCAACTTCAAACCTGAAATATCCGTTCACCAATCAAACAGGTGATAAAATTAGAAGCTTTCGAGGTACAGTGGAGACTATGGAGAGTTAAGACTAACAAAAGTTAAAATCTACGGAAAAGTTAACTAGGTTTCCGGTTAACTTTTCTGAGTTATTTTTCTACCATTTTGTTATATTTTAACATCAACATCATTTCCATCAAATGGAATAAATACAACTCCAATAAATGCATTTCACATTTCACTGATTCAACGACTATTTAAGTGTCATCCGAATGCATTTTTTATAACTAAATATTTCTTGTTTTTAATAATGCTGGATTTCCACTAGGCATTAAATGGCAAAAATGACAAATGACAAAGTCGGGCATTAAAAAAAAATCGTGTCGTTACATTAAAAAAATTGTCATTAACTTCATTCCACATAGCATTTTTTTAAATGGCATACATTTTTTGCCATTTCAATGCCTAGTGGAAATTCGGCATAAGACATTGCGCAAAATACAATGGCAAATGTATGAAATATCAATAAAATATACATACAAATATTTGATATTTAACTATACTATAGTTTTTCTTATTTCACTTGTATTTAGTTATACTGTTTGGTTTACTCTAATGCCCTTAAAAAGTTAATAATTCATAAAAATGAACAGCCTCGAAAACAAACCAGGTTGCTTTGCTGAGCCTACACTGTATTTACAAAGATTAAAAAAAAATAAAAATGGAACATTTTCGATCGAAATATACATAATGGAAAAAATATATGGCGCGCACTGTATCATATTCTGACGAATTGATAACCTGCACTTTTTTATTTGAAGTCGACTAATAATCTAAAATTCAGAAATCAACAATGATTTTGATATGACTAATGCAACCCTGAATTAAGTAAATTTATTTACTTATTTTGATAATCTTACACCTGGTTTAAACCAAAAAACGAATACCCCAAGAACAAACTTCGGGCTCGGCTCCAAAGCGAATTTCGTGAATTCTTCCTCAGCGGTGTTCATTAGCCCTTTTAATTTATTTGTTAAGATTTTGATTACTTACACTTTCTCACACTCGCCTTTACATGTATGCCGCCTTTACTTATTGACATTTAAATTAAAAAAGCAAAACCCTTAAGTTACTTAACTGAGCACCCTGTACTTCAAAGTTTTTCGCCTAGCCATGTCGTCTTCTGATTACCATATTAATTACACATCGACCACATGTGGCTTTGTCCGTCACATAAACATACATATATTTGCATGAACATATACATATATATATATATATCGTGTCACAAGGATTCAGCTCAATACAGTCAAAGGTATATTCATATACATAAATATGTAAATATAATTTTGTAAATATTGTATATAAATGTAGATATTAATATACAAACATACACAGGTTTCGGTGTCAAATGGCAGAGGTGGAAGCACTGGAGGCAGCCGCTTCGAATTATGCAAATTCACAAACTGCCAATAGAGGTTGGCTCTGTTTTCATAAGCGGTCGGTCTGTGGAAGCGTGCCAATGCTACCAAAGGCGATACGTATGTGTGTGTTTATTACATATTTACAGCACAGTGATTAACCACACACATCTATGGCACTTCGGATTTAGTGTAACGACATTTGTAGTGCAGCAGATAATCCTAATAAAGGCATTGGCAAATGATGTTGCTAAACAAGATCGAATCGTGAGCGCGTCTTTAATTACCGCTATGTTATGTAATTGAGTCGGTAACTAACTGCCAACAATTTGGCATTCGAAGCCAACTGCAATAGTTATTTTGGCCACAAGCCTGATACCGAAATGGCAATTCCATAAATCGCAAGTAGAATCTTTGAGTTCAAAGTGACAACTATCTACGTTAGGGTGGTCCATAAAAGTAAAGTCGGAATTTTAATGCTCTCACCCCCTAGGATTGTTCTATACCAAAAAAATTATACTCCTGTCCGTTTATTTTGAAATCAAAAAATATTTAGAGGTCGCTTGAAGCGCTCAAAGTTTCCCATGTATTTTATATGGGAAAAAACAAGTTTTCGTAGAAATGGTATAGATGGTAGGGTGATAACACTAAAAATCCTACTTTACTTTTTTTTTGGACCCCCCAAATGTACATACATAGTTTTTCCTTCAGCTTAAATGAATGAATTTCCAGCCGTAATGCAACAAAGCCCTTGGTACAGAGCTAAAGAAGGGCGCACTGTTGGGCCTTTTTTTTAACCCACAAAAAATGGTGGAGTCTACACATACATATACAAGTATATTTAATATATATATATATTTTGTTTGGCCCCTCATAACTGATTTACAAATAGTCCCATTTCGATGATTCTTAATTGATTGGTAAGGTACGCTTTGAATTTGGTCACATTTGAATTTTGAAACATCGAACATTTTTAACATTCGCACAGAATGCTACGCAATTGGAACTGGACGAGCGGCAAAATACAATTAAATAAACGACGAATTGAAATGATTAATTACACAGGTTTACAAAAAAAAGTTTCTGCATATTGAACCAAACCTCTAAATCCGTTAACATCCACAAAATCAGATTAAAGCATAAACAGACGTTAGCTTTGATCCGGATCAACTCGGTAATTAACTGCAGTTAATCCGGATTAAGTCCGAGTTAATCGGGATCAACCGCTGCCGTCTGTTTAAGCTTTTAGAGATCATTTGATGGACTTTCTGTTCATAGGTTTTTGTTGTCACTGAATCCGAACATGGGGATTCCTTGATTCTTCATGGTCATCTAGAGGCCATGACAAGGTCATCTCAAGGTCAAATTCAAAAAAATTGAATTGAATTTTCAGGTTTATTCAATGAATTTTTCCGTACTAGACCTTTAAGTTAGCTCGAACCTGACGTGTTGGACGCTAACAATCCTCGGATTCGCATTGAGTGCGTCGAATAACATAGGGACATAGCAGTTTGGTTCAACATGCAGATTTTTTTTGTGAAACTTTGTTATTATTCCTCTGCATAGCGCTTACATATGTATTTGAAGCATGGACTACCGGCTTGGCAACTAATCGATTTATTATTTTAAACATCAGATATTCTACATAAATTGCGATTTTATTTTCATGACATAAATACACTCGGAGGTTTGCCCTTACCTGCCGAGGTGCGGCCGCTATTAGAAATCACTTCACACTTTTCTTTTGTTTTTGATGTTAGTCTGAAACTGGGCTCGCTCTCAGGCGCACTTCTAACCACTACACCACAGAGACCATTAGCTAAAATTGAATCTTGAAATTTGTAGGATTGGCGAAGCGCGTCTGGTTTCTAAGCATATTTATAATCCAAATTGGACAGGAATACCGTTTCGCGAGTTATTAAAATCCATGGCGAACGTCTAGCAATTAATGGGGGAAAAGGAACTAGAAAAAGCAAAAGCAAAAGCTTTCTAAGAAACATCCAAATATATCGGGAAGATAAGTAGCGGAAAAAGTACAAAGGAGGAAGTGCCAAGGTCATAAAAGGTCCAGAAAGTTCTAAACAGAAAGTTAAAAAAGAACATCGAAACAAAGGAACGAGCCGAACGACTTCACCGTGATTTCATACAGAATGTTTAATGCTGCATTCCCTTGGTTCCTTTGTTACAACTGGGACGATTGACATGGAATTATATATCGAGGAGTGCTGACAAACGCGAGTTTTACAATTTATAAGGCAGCTTCCTGCCATTAAGGCAAATCCATCGAACCTCCCTGAGCTCAGGCCCTTTGAACAGTATTGGGCTCTGATAAAATGTGTTAGGAGGGGCACAAAAAGGTTGCTAAAATAACTAAAAAACTAAAACAAAATTATTTTTTTCAAAATAAAAATTACTGAATACTCTTCAAACAGACTAATTTGAGGTATTTAGGAAATAGTAAAACTTTATAAAAAATATTACTTGTAATTGTAATTTAAACATGAATTGAATTTCTGATAATAGAATGTGTTTTCCATTTTAATTCACCATTTGTTTCTTGTAAAACACCTTTATTGCTGCTGTTCCAATATTTTTCATCTACATATTAACTTTTTGGATTTCATTTCGATTAATTATATCTGCTTCTTCGGATACTTCCGCACCATAAAAAATCAAGCGCAAATATGTATAAGCACGTACATATATACATATGCATCGAAGTATAAACTTATTCATAGTATATGCGCTGTTCATATACACAGTATAGACTGTAATATTGAACATACATATGTATGTATGTATAGGCGATGCCATCGACGCCTGTTTCTTAATAAGCGTACTAAATAACAAAGGCATTAAAATTCTTGGTGACTCATCCGAACAAAATCACCAGAAGATGAAATGAAACAACTAACAGAAAGATATGTTTTTGTTTGTTTTCTGAGAATTTTTTTCTAATTTATTGAGAAAAAATCATTAGTAAATAAAATAGCGTATTTTTTTTTAGCAATGGGCAAAGCTTTTATAAAAAAATTTCAGACATCCTCAGCTAAAACTTTGACGTTACATACGCTGAGATATGTGAGCGTACCTACATACTAGCATATCTACATACCTACTTAAGTATTCTCTCATTCTACCGGAGCTTCTCTGAAGGAGCGGAATGTAATTCCGAATTCTATCGAAAAGAAAGTTTCTGGAATTGGTACTCCTTAGAGATGCCAACGATACCCTTCTTCACCTTTTCATTTTCATGCAATTGCAATTATTTGTCTTTCAAATTCATCCTTTGATCTGCATTGCGGAATAAGAAAGAGGCCTCAGAACAAAGGCGAAGGAGTGTGTTTGGAACATGCCATCACAAGGGTAATTTCGGCGAGGTAAAGTAATAAATCAGGGCAATGAAGAATGCGTGTAAATAAACTGAGTCAATGATGAATCTTATAAAGCAACAAAATTAAGAAATGAATTTTTTATAAACTGAAAAGCGCCGAAAATACGCACTCATTAAATATTTTATCACTTGTTGTTGGTTGATTCGATTGCGAGTATAAGTTCATGAATGTGTGGGAGTCTTTGTTGCTGTTGCTACCCTACAGGAAATGTATCTAACTATAAGCTAACTTGAAGTTGATTAGGAAGGAGCTAAAAGTCACTATTATCTGTATATTTTCTTTGACGAAATCTAACTATATTTCTATGGCGATGGCCGCGAAATAGTCAAGGGTGGTTACCTCTGCATGTGATGTAACTAACTACTTTTGGACATAAAATAACAATAGGAAAAAGAATATATATATATATATTTTTTTTATTTATGCATTTTATATAACTTTAAAATGATATTTAATATGAAATTTCCATCTTCCTTTTATTTGTCCTCAATTCGAAAAAGTATTTGCGAAGTGCAGGATGTTTAAATAGAAACGCGTTTAAAGAAAACAAACTCCTGCACTACTCCGGCATTACTTATCAACTAGTTTCAAGTTAGCTTTTTGTAGCTAACTACATGGTATATATTTTATAGAAGTCCCGCAAAAAAGCTAACTACAAGTGGGTTATTTTTATTCAATTGATAATTTTTTTTCTACAGGGTAACAACAGCACGTCAACACAGAAGCCCAACAACAGCAACCGCTACAGTGGTGGCAGCGGCTCAAAACTGACGAGGCGTTTCCTCAAACAGCAATCAATGGACTGTTTCGCTTGTCTTGTATGCGAGGGGGTGTGGCACGGTAAGTACTTGACGTAAGAAATGAACGCACTGCAAATATATATACTACTGTGCTTTTCCCCTCAGTAAACTTTCCGCCGCGCTCATTAATTTTAAATTAAAAGTGTTACACGTGCATGGACTTCTTCCATCGCAAAAAAAAGCAGATATCAGCAAAGATGACTCTGACAGATTAAAAGGCCAACCCATTCCCGTGAACTTCAGCTAGCTTTTTAAACGAGTGAAAACCTCCCCGTTATCCGAAGAGGTCAGAGTGTGAAAATTATTAAGTATTTTCTCGATCTGTTGACATTTCTGCATAGAAGAAAATAAATCGGAAGTGTTAGTAATCTGAGGAAATGTGTAAATACATAACAGTTCATATTCCAACAGCACACCTCTAAAGAAATTAGCGCCAACCATTTTACGAGAGACGTTTTCCGGGAGAATTTTATATTCACTTGCGAGGCTGCCCAAGGGTTCTCATAAAAGCTATAGGCAACAAAGCCGCCTAACGGTCGAAATCCCATTCAATATGAACCGTGGATCGGAAAAGGAGGAGGTATCAAAGTAAGCGAGAGTGCTATTGGGTGGGAAAGCAGGCAAAACGATGGCCCAAAAATGGGAGGAAGGTGGTAGCTACTTACAGTGGTTCTCTATTTGCCAAAGCGGCTTCGGCGGCTTGTGCAAACGAGCCACGGGGGCTTTGATGGCAACGTAAACGCTCTCCTTTTCACAATGTATGGCCCAAAACCTTGCTGTGTTCCGCCAAATTGTGGCCCAGCAGAGCTACTAAGTAAATGGTTAAATTCTTAAACAAAAGGAAGTCTTTTCAGATTTTTACCCATATCCAGAGGACCGCCCTCCGAACTCCCGGCGAGAGAATATTATGTAACTAGGTATCTGACCTTGCCAATTAAGATACCATTTAGGCATGATGCGACTTGGATTGGATCCAGAGCTGGGAACACTTCACCCTCGATACACATATTTATCGTTTCGTGTTCAGTCTGGTGAATAGATGTGGAGATCTCAGAAATAGCAGCTATAACTTCTACGTTGGTGAAAATTACACTGGCAAGCAAAATTGCGCTCCGACCAATTAGTTGTGGTGCGATGGATCTAAAACATTTCAAACAAGAAATATTGCCGCCACATCGCAGTCGTATACATATGTATGTATATTAAAAATGAAGTGATTGGTTATGAAATATATACAAATTTTACATGTTCTGTTAAAAAATATATAAAATAAAAAGCGAAAATCCCCAAGTTCTATATCATAGCAGCAATGTGGCCACATTGGGTGTTTGTCACAGACACGGTTTATTTAAAAAAATTTGAAGTGCAACTACCTTTTAAAAATTATTGCATCTTGATGTGAACTAAAAAGTAATAAATAATTCATAGAAATGCATATTTCGTTTAAGAGGAATAGGAAGTTCCCTAACTTGATTTAAAATTAAACTTTTAAAACTAACCTAAAATAGGATTAGAGAAATTGACAATAAATTAATTTTACCGAAAAACAAAGCATGGGGTGGTGCTTAGATTCTAGAGTCCTGCCATTGACAATATTCAATATTATTTACTAAACTGAAAAGGAAAATTTCAAAACAATTGATATGAAGCACTCCTTTATTTTCCGGTAAAATTAATTTATTGTCAATTACGCTAATCCTATTTTAGGTTAGTTTTAAAAGTTTAATTAAATCATGTAAGGGAACTTCCTATTCTTCTCTTTATTTCTATGAATTATTTTTTACTTTTTAGTTCTCAATATAATAAAAGCGAATTTTTTGTTTTTTAAACTATATTTTTTTTACATGTACTCTGAAATCACTTTGGTTTTTGTCACGTCTTTTATGACCTACTTTTCATCGATTTTGTCGACACCAGTGTTCCAAGCGCACCTAATTTTTTTAATTTTTTTCAACCAGAAGACGGTATAATAGCTGCAAAAAGCAAAATTTTTTGTATAAGTGACTTCCGTTTTCGTATGGCCTAAAGTCGTACGAATATCACGTCCGACATCATGGAAACAACCGTATGTTATTTAAATTTGCCGTTATCAAAAATTCTTGAAACATAAAATTCCTACTCTCTCTTCACACCCCTGGAGATTTTGAAAATTTGTTTCAACTCCTTCCATGCCCAACGCCGTCAAGTTGAGCAAAGCAATTTGGCTTTCCGCCCAAAGAACGCCCAGCATAATTTCTGCTCTCGGGAGATACTCACACAGCTGAATAGAAGTACTTTCTACAATAGGTGGAACACTCTGAATGCGATCAGCAATGAACGCCGCACCAACGAATCCGGACGAATAGATTCAGATATCATCTTCGTGTGCTCGCGTTCGAACGTCCGGAGAAAAGCGGAAAATTGTGAAGGAGAATTCGTTAGTCCACTGAGATTTACACTGAATCGCGCGTGTTGTTATTATTATTGTAGTGGAAAGTACCAACCAGAAAAAAACCAAAGCCAAATTTTTAAGAAATTTGACGGAAAGAGAAAATTAGCGCGCAGCGTCACGGTCAACAGCGATTAATTGAAACGTGTGCAAGGCGTTCTGTAACAAAAAAAAAAAAAAACAAATGAAATGCTGAGAAGTTTTTGAAAGTGAATGTACAGAAATACTTTCGTAAAAAGTAAAAAGGTTTGGATTGGTATATACATATACATATGTATATATTCATTACAAATGACAAGCAACGTGAGTGATCGGCTAAAGCAGCGTTCGACAATGGACAGACGCTAACAAATACAATTAACGAATGCGTATAACGATACTATAGAGGGTTTATTCATAGTTTCACCTGCCTAACGTTTGTGAATGTGTGAATTCGTAGTATGTATGTATATATGTACATAACTAGTATGTGCAGATAATTATGATATTTATGTATAAATGCATGCACGATCGTCTAAATGCAGATGACGTCACGCTGAACACTGGCCATCAAGCACCGACGCACACACACATGTGCCACATGCAAACACCGACGCACGAGTGCAATTTTATTCTGGATGTGAATATTCGAAGAATTTTGTTTATATCTGGGCTGCTCCTAAATCCATTTCAGGAACAACTACAAAGGCACTAAGCACAACAATAATCGAATTGAAGTAGTGCACTTACATATGTACAAACAATCGGCGGTGGGGGTCCTAAGATCGCAGAGAAAAGGCAGCCAAGTGTTGTAGAAACTTTCCGTGAAGTGCTTCTATAAAAATTATGCCATTCAAATGTGACTACTAAATAAAATTAATTACTAAAAAAATTAAAATTAAACAACATCTGTGAGTTGTACTAGTTAAGCAAAACATTCCACCATAATCGTTATACAAAAATAAATATCAATTTTTCCAAATTTTCGGAGGATCCATAAATTGGATCGGCACAATTTTCAACATCAGTCAATAGCGAATTTATAGCGGTCATAAATATTGTGAGAAATTACATACATTGATGTGTGAATCAAAATATTTGTTAAAAAATATATACATACATACATATGTACATATATTTTATTAAAATTAAAAAAGCGAATAGAGTTCGAGTGAATAAGAGCGAAACCTTTTGTTCATATTCTCCTTATCTCTCCTTCGATTTCTCCTCTCCATGCGCACTTATTCTGAGAGAGATGCGAACGCGAATGAGCAAAAGAATGTGTAGTTCTGCTGGTGGTCAGTTGTGCGGGCAGGGCTGCCAACTTGGCTCATAGCGTGCCATTTTTAACCCTATTTTACTTCTAATAGCACTTAATTTTTCAATTCGGCACAAAGGTCAAAATGGCACTTTTGAAAAATAAAAATATTTTAATACATTTTTGTGAAATCTGTTTCTTTTGCTTCTTTCTCTCAACTAAAATTTGATAATTTTTAAAGTGTTTACAACCGGTTTATCTTATTTTGGCATTGGACTTTTGTTTTAGGAATATTGTTCTAATTTTAATGCTAAATGGGAAGAATAAATTTTTTTGCACTTTTATTTTTCTATTTGGCACATTTTGGTACTTTTTTTTATCCTCGTTATGGTACTACATATGTAGGGGTAGTTGGCAGCCCTGTGTGCGGGCGTGCGTTTCCGTCGTGTCTCTTGACTATGTTCGCAGGTAAACAAAGACACGTAACTAAACTATAAGGTTGGCGCGATCTGTACATTCTGGCGCAAAGTGTTTTTTATGTTTGACTTGAAATTATGTTTCTTCGCTAATGAATGAAAATGCGAGAATAAGTTAGTGAACTATACCCAAAGCATTTGTACAAGCGGAAATATGTAGGTAGACACGTGTCTATAAGAACATTTCAACCACTCATTGAGGTACATATTTATTTACATCTATGTTTTGAATAGTGATATATATGTTCATACATACATATGTACGTATGTATGTGTATACTCGCATGACTTGCCCGATACCGTGGCGTATGCGCAACCCAAACTTATTTCTGAGTTCCCCAGCACAACAAACAGATAGGTACTAGCTACTAGTTTTTAATATTTTCATAAAAAAAAACACTCTCCACTATTTGATACTCTTTAATTTTACAATTTACTGCAGCGCCAATTTTATGAAGATCAGAAGTTTTCTACCGCCGTAAAGTCTTAAATTTATGCATCCTAAAATTTTTACACATACATACATAGGTGTGTACATTTCGCACACCTAGATCTAAAGTGCAATCAACTCAAAAAAAGTCAAAAAAATACTAAAAATTTTTTTTTTATTTTTTTGAATTGATCGCACTTTAGATCTAGGGTGTGCGATTTGTATGTATGTTTGTAGACATGAACGCATGAATAAAATTTGGCGTGCGCATCCTTTGTGAGAATTAAACACTACGTTAAGTGCTTGATCAACGGAAATCCTCTCTTTTTTTTTGGCGATCGCACACATTGATTGGTCACAATCAAGGTCACCTCGGATAATTTAAAACTCAGATAGTAACAGCCGATTTCCCAGTTGATAAATAACTATAAGTTAACAATTAATTAGTAAATCAACAGTTGACTGCCCAATGCTGGCGAATTAACTACGAGTTAATCATCTATTAAGTTCACTGAGAACGGTAAATAATCGTTTGATTATAACTAAATATCCACTGAGAGATCGGCTGTAATACTTACGCCTATTATTGTAATTAATAGACTGCGGAAGTTTATGCAGAAAACGGTAGCAAAATATATAAGTTTGTATATGTTTTGTTTACAGTTATGTGGTACATAGTTTTAGGCTTCGTTTTCTGCATAAAAATCCGCAGTCTAGTATTTAATTAAAATTGTTTTCATTGCAAAAGAAATTATTTATTGCCTTTTCCTAGTAGCCAAATCTCCCCGCCGTCAACTCGGATAATGCGGGACTGGGATTTTCGGTTCTCAGATAATCGAGACTCTACTTTATGTATATAAGCAAATCTGACGAGTTGTTACAAAACGTCTTTTTGGTCGAAAGTAGTGGTACACCTATCCCGGAAAATACATTACAGAAAATAATAATAATTTGTATAAAAAAAGAGAGATTCCATCGCGAAATTGTATTTAAATGAAAACTTAAAAAGCTATACATAATACTAAAAAAGTAAAAATAACCAATCACTCATCCTCATATACCCGTAGGTGCGTATGTAACGTATACGCCCCGTAGCACCTTACTCAGTTATCTTAAACGTTTACCCGCACGCCTTAATTTAAAAGTCATATTTTTTAACAGTAATTAATTATTGGCGTTTAATATTTTTACACAGTATTCCTTATGCTCATATACATACATACCTACATATATTACTTTCTTTATGTATGTACATATATAACAATTTTAGAATTAATTTCGATGGTGCCAATAAAAGTTGTGAAAATGGAAATTTAGTTTCTCAAATAATCGCTAGTTTTATTATACTAGATTCGTTCATTTTGGCAAGAAGAAAATTTTCACCTTTTATTTTAACATTTTGGGGTATTTAAAATTATTACAATTAAAAAAAATCCTAAAATTTCAAAAATTACAAAATATGTAGCTGCGACAGATATTTTAAATGCTGCCATTTTTTTCTAATTTCGTGATAAACTCTTGAAACAGATATGTTGTGTTTGATGACTACGTCTATTTATTGCCTCTAAGGTTAAGATTCCCAAATTTATTACAAAAAAACGATTATGATTTTTTTCGAGTGGCAATAAAAAAATGAGTAATTTCGGTGCTTTTTCGCCTAACTAAACATTTTAAGGCTAATGTTGTTCAAATACTTGATTTAGTTTTTACAACTCGGGAGAGTTGCTCATATAGCAGCTATAAATGATCAAAATTTACTACATACATATGTACATATACATATGTGTGTACATGTATGTAGGTTAAGCCTTGAGTCCTTTCATTCTTCGTCTTCTTTCCATTCGTTCTGTGCTGGAATTTTTGTGTAAAAACTGCTTTTTAGTATAAAACCTTCGCTCTTTATTCCCTATGCTTATGTGGATGTATGTTCTTGGCGTTGGCATTCCAGTCGCCCTCCCTGTCTATTTTTACCTCCAGTCCCAGCTTAAAATGTTTAACAAAAGTGGGTTGGATTTATCATTTGCGTTAAAAGACTGTACCATCCAGCCTTTTTGTAGTTGTGCTGGGTGTGTTCGTATATTCGGACATGGCAATATCCCTGCGGATATTGGCGTTCACGGGTAAAATCCGGATGTCCGGTTAATTTTTTACTTTATCCGAATATCCGGATATTCTAAAAAGGATTCGTAAAATTTTTCTAAAAATTGCTGAATATATTGAGTTGTAAAATAAGTAATACTTAAAACACTTCACTAATACACATGCAATTGTTATTTTGTTGCTTATTTTATATTCGAAAATCCGGATATTAATATCCAAATTTTTAGTCACATATTCGAATATCCGGATATCCGGTTATTCAAAAAACCGAGATAAATCTGTGTTATAAAAGCTACCAATTTTTAATTAACTTCATTTATTTTGAGCAAGTATGTTATACCGATTTTTTTAACTTTTTATTTTAAAAGTAGTTCAACAGTTTCCAGGTGTGTTTCGAACTGTTCAGCGAATTTTATTCTGCTTCTATTGTAACTGTTTAATGTCAGCAAAAACAATTGACAAATTAATAAATATACCGAAGCGAAATTTTTTTCAAAATTTTCTTTTTGATGCATCTTCTTCCTAGAGCATCTAGATGCATTTCTGCATCAAAACGAAAATTTTGAAAAAAATATCGCTTACGTTATTTTGACGGTTAGGGCTCAATATATGTACATACATATATTTTTTGGGGGTTATAACTAGTGTGACCATAAATATATTTTGAAAATGCAGGACAATTTTTCAAAAAATTTACCTACATATAATTGGGTAGTATAAAAATAACAAAAATATACTACATATATACATTCCTCGTCATTTGAATAGCGCACCCTTTTTTTGATTTTCTATCTTACCAAGTATGCTTGACAAAATTGTTATATGGAAGAAAATGCGCAGCACCGTCAACAAAAAAAAAAAGTCGCCCCTATGTTTATTTTTTTTTTAATTTTCAAAAATTTTTATAAAAAGTTAATGAATATTAAACAAACAAAAGGAAATAACGAAGAGTGTATATTTCTTAATTATTAATCCAATTTTAAACTTTAAACATAAATCACATTTGCTTCATTCGTATTAATCTTTTAGTAAATGAATGTTTACAAAATTATAATAAGGCATATTATATATTACTTTACACGAAATATGAACTTCTGTAAAGCAAATTTTTTAGGCAAACTTTGGGGCGTTGAACACTGAAAAAAATACCCATGGTTTGAAATAAGTGTTTTCGAGGTTTGTTCTTCAGTTATTCCTCAATATCTCATGAAACGACCAACAGTTCGAAAGGTATTGATGGGCTCTTTGCAAAAATATATATTTTTTGTGCAGATTGTGTTCCGTAACATCTACATTTCTCATCAGATTTTCATTTACTGTAAAAAGAAAATGATTGAAATTTCAATTTTTCGATTTTGGTCGCTTGTAAGACTAACAATTTTCATCGAAATCGACAAAGTAATATATTTTTTTTTTTTTTGTAGGTCGCTTATGTTGATTGGATAATTTTTTCTTGAGATATTGACGAATTGGTTCGAAATGTACCAAAAACACGTTTTTCGAAAAAATTACGAAAACGCTTGTTTGAAAGGAAAATTGGCTTGGAAAATATTTTTTTTCTTAAGCGCTTGCCACAAAATTTGTAGAACAGGTTTATCGATATATTTGATGTTGGTCTTCAATTTCTCGTCATCCATTGTCCATAACCGTACAATATTTAGAACGCATTGACTAGTTGAGCCTTCGAAACCAGCTTACCCTTATGTAGTTATCAATTAGTTATCGACACTGCTTTTATTTCGATTAGGAAAAGTTAATTTTATAATATCGAAGAAAATGCGGGACAAAGGCAGGACACTTGGAAAAAATCAGTACATTTTGGGGGTTTTCTGTTTTGAAAAACTACGCAGGACAGACCTTTAAATAACAGTACGGTCCTGCAAAAAACAGAACGGATGGTCACCGTAGTTATAACAAGCATATTTTAATGATTATATCACTAGTTGTTTGCGCTTTTTTGTCTTCCCCAATATAATAAGTAATTTTGCGGGAACAGATGAATGCAATTCAGATACATACCTACATGCATACAGCCGTATGCACATATGTACATACGTATATGTGTATAAACACATAGAGGTATGCATACATGATCTTCTTGAAAATTTATTTGTCATCAATCTGAGTATTGCGCGTTAATGAGGAAGCAAATGCAAACAAAGCTATGTTAAAGCTAAGCTACTACAATTCCATGCGAAATCTCTCTAAAGGTGACAATTGTCAACAAAATAAACTTACAAACTGTAGCAGACTACAACAACAACAACGGCACAAAGATGATGTTCACACGCGCCCAAGTGCGCAAACCAAAATCAAATGGTCACAGCAGCAGTCAGAGGCCGCAAGTGCGCACTTCCCATAGACCTCACCTTATGCAACAACAATCACTATATGGATGCGATGTAAAGTATTTTGAATCACCCCCAACATACATATGTACGTAACTGAAATTCACAACCTCTCTTTGCTATTCAAGCAGCCACTGTACAGACATTCACCCCCTGGAGGAAATAGTCGCATTCGGGATCGCGATAGAGACAGGGATCGGGACAGAGATAGGGATACGGACCGTGACCGAGACCGACACAATGAACGCGACCGGGACTACAGTGGCGCTTACTACACCGATCGCAGCAACTTCGGTGGTCACAAGCCCCATTCGTACGAACTGCCTCGACAACACTCCAAAGACAAAGCCTACGCCCAGCTGTACGATGACGAGAGCGAGCGGAGCACCAGCAGCAGTGGCGTCGATTATATAGACCGGCGCACCCGACCGCGCAGCATTACAAACCGACGCGGCGCCATCAAACAGCTGAAGTAAGTTTTGCCCCGAAATATTTAATATAATTATTTTTTTTTTTTAATAGCTTCATTTTATTTAAAGTGGTATTTACTTTTGCTGTTTCTTATATATTTTTTTTTGCTCATTAGAACACACGACTACAATGGGCATCGGTTTGTGGCCAAATTCTTCCGACAGCCCACATTTTGCGCATTCTGCAACCTGTTCGTCTGGGGATTCGGCAAGAAGGGGTACCAGTGCATTAGTAAGTCAATTATTTATGTTTAAAATCGGTTTAGTCATCTGAAAAACAAACATCATTCCACTTTTTACAGCTTGTCAGACGGCGGTGCACAAGAAATGCCACGAGAAGTTGCTGAGCAAATGTTCGGGTTCCGTCTTCAACTCGGCCAGCACAATCGTAAGTGTCCTCCAAATATTATTAGACTGTAACGGTAAACGTAAAATCAATCTCAATCTTTTAGCTGCTGCACGAGCGTTTCAAGATCGACATGCCACACCGCTTCAAGCCGTACACTTTCATGTCGCCGACTTTCTGTGACCATTGCGGTTCTCTGATGGCTGGCTTCTTCATTCAGGGGTTGAAATGCGAAGGTGAGTCGTTGCATGGTTGAAAAAATACATACACATGTACATGATTTCATAGCACACACACACACATCAAACTATAGCCGCAAGCGATTCGTCACTTTTTTGCATGTAAAAGCAACAATAATGTTAGCTAGCAAGGATGAACGATCTGTCCACCTATCTCGGCTAACTGTTGGCGAATCGATGACGGAAACGAACCTTTGGCACACGCAAAAAAGATTTCGCAAAAATCATTGGTAAGCCTAGCTAGCCTAGCTACCTCAGACTTGCACATTATTTACTAAAATTGAATGAGCTACGTACCTACTTCAGTTTTTTCTATTGAATAATTCAAATGTCAAAACCGGTATTTTGAAAATTTTAGTACAAATTTTGTGTTATTTTACGCATATCGGTAAGGGCGACACCTATTCTTTTAGTAAATTGAGCACATGTCGGTGCGACATCTGCCGATGGATAGCAGATATTTCATATCTTAACTACATTATCCAACACATTGCACGTTGGTTGGTTCATGTCTATTCTAGTATTAGAACTAGAGATGGGCACGGAACTAAATATATAGTCCAGATCCCGCCCATCCCGAAATTCAATTTTTCAGTCCCGAACCCGCCCATCACGACGTTTTCTAGAATTGTACCGTGGGTCCCGAAATCTATCACTAAGAAAAATTCACATGCCCTTTTAATTAATTTTAAATAACAAAAAAAATAATGAAAGATCTGGCATCTTCCGATTATTTTGTGTTGTTTTGCTGTTCGTTTTCGTCCCAATAAAACATAAAAAAAGTGCATAATTCACACATCGTTTTTAAGGAAGATCTTCCGAATTTGCTGAGGTTGCGGTTTTATCGGAAGTGCCGGGAACGGATTTTGGTCCCGTCCCGCCCGCAACCTTTCACAGACCTTTCCGATACCGCAAACCCCTCGAATCCTTCTTGAACATTACGTTGTCTCAGTAAATATATTTTTGAAGTGGCTTCAGCATCAAATAACTTTTTATCTTAAGTTTAATAAGCCTAGAATGCACTAGTTTTCACTACTGTAACATGAAATATGTTTTTTGTTTATATTAAAGTGTATTAACCTCAACAAATGGTTTCAACAAGATTTTTTATCTACTAACTGTACTTTACTACATGAACGACCATTTTTAAAACGGAATTTTTTTGTCTAAAGATATCGCACTAAATTTGAATGGGTGTAAATGCTGCTTCGGTGATATGCATATGTATATGTATCAGCATATATGCATATCTCGCCAGCCAGGCTGTTTATAAAATTATAGACGAACATATTTTGGTTTTCCCATAAGGTTAACATTACAACCCAAATATTTAAAACGTTTTTTTTTCTCGAAATCAGGTTTTTCGACTTAGGCGGATATTTGTTATGGCCACAGGTATTATGTGCATATCCTCATTTAAAGTACAAAACCGCAAACAAAAAACAAAATGTAAAACCGCGTATCGAAAGAATCCAAAACCGCGTAGGTACATATATTATTTTTTAGAGAGTAAAAACACTCATATTTCCAAATGGTTCCATTCAGGACGAATGGATAAGAATTGAGCCAAGAGTTTGTGTGAGCAAATCCAATATTAGATATGTACATATGGCCATATTTTCAATGAAAAAACAAAACAAACCACATTTCTCTTCATATATTTATACTGTCGCACAGGCACCATTGACAGATCGTAGAATCAAAAATAATCCATCAACGCAAAAAAGTTATTTATTACCTCTATTTAAATAGCTCGCTCGTGCATACATATACATATGTATACATGTTTGTAGATACATATACATATCTACGTGCACATGCATACATACACCCATATGTATGTATTAGGAATGTTAATCCCGGGACCCCGGCCTTTTTAAGGTGCCAAAAATCCACGGATTCTTTGCAATATTTGTTTTTAAAAAAACTATATGTAATGTGTATCTACCTTCATGTTAAAAAGAATCACACTTTTATTTTTTATAAACTACATTTGATTTATATACCAAACTATTATTAAAAACAAGTACTCTGACGTTTTAAAATATTTTCTCTTACTTACATTCATAATTTTGCTTTGAGTAAAAGTGTACTGAAAAGTACTGATTTTCATGGCACAAAAAAGTCTAAGTGATTTCGCGCAAAAAAAATCTGGCAACGCTATATTTAGCGTAGATCACTATTCTCAGTAAGCAAACAAATACTGTCATCGCAGTAGCGATAGCCATTGATTGCGAGCAAGCCAATAAAGCGCCATATCCCATAATTATTCATTAAACTGAATGATCTAAATACCATTTCGGAGGACGAAAGCCTCCTTTGACGAAAGCTGACTATATTTCTATGGCGATGGCCGCGAAATAGGCAAGGGTGGTTTACCTCTGCATTTGATGCAACTACTTTTGGACATAAAATATCAATAGGAAAAACAAAAAAATTTTTTTATTTTATTGTTTATTATATTTATATTATTATTATTTTATATGTTTATTTACTTTATTTATTTTATAACATTTCACATTGGTTTCTATATTCTGCTGTAGGTGGTCCCATATTAGAACTCCGTCAGACATAACTTCAAAATGATAATATGAAATTTCGATCTTCCTTTTATTTGTACTCAATTCGAAAAAGTATTTGCGAAGTGCAGGATATTTAAATAGAAACGCGTTTAAAGAAAAAAATCTCGAGCTTTACTCCTGCATTACTTGTCAACTAGTTTCAAATTAGCTTTTTGTAGCTAACTACAGTATATTTTGCTTTGCTGCCTTTAAGCTTAGGTGCACATTTAAGATGCCTACCCCAAAATGCGCATCTGAGACATTATTTTTAACATTTATAAGGAAACTTCTCCGATATATGCATTCAACATACCTGCACATTGGCGATACCTGCCTTAAAAATTGTGCAACTATTATTAACTATCAAAGAAAGTGTTAGGTTTACTTGCACTGGCCCTACAATTACCTAATTTTACCAGCTGTTATTTATTTTGCTCATCTCGCAGAACAAAGAAAATGGCTATAAATTAATTATATATATTATATAGATAATTAGATACCATTCGGTAAAAATTCGCTTGCAGTAATTTCTACGTGGTAAGTGCTCCTCCATTAATTGGTTTCATAGGGATTCGGATACCTTCCTGATTGAAGTAGTAAAGAAAATTCGCTTAAGTGCTTTTTTCGGTTAAGTGCACAAGTTTTTCGTGCAAAGAAGGATGGGCAGCTAAGCAAAATATACTGTACTAGGTATATATATATTTTATAGAAATCTCGCAAAAAAGCTAACTACAAGTGGGTCATTTTTTATCAGTTGAAAATTTTTTTTTCTGCAGGGCTTGCATACACAGCTATTTACACAATTGTATACTCTGAACTTGAGCAATTCTTGCGGCTGCTTGAAATTTTAGGTAGCTACAGAACTGATATTTGTTGAAAATATTTTTACGATTATTTTACCATTAATCGATCAATGAAACACAAAACTCCGGTACAATTAAATCGTAAATTGGACAAAAATAATCGATTTGTTGTAATCAAATGATTAATCGCTGCCATCCCTAAGTACAACCATGAGTATTTAAGCATGTAAATACATACAGATGTATGTATGTACATATGTACTCGTAGGTAATATTCGTTCGTTCTTTTGATGTATTTGGATGTATTATCGCAAAAAACATGACCCATTTCACTGACTAAGGTGCATAAGTTGTTACTCATACTTATATGATACAAATGTATATTTTTCAGGATTATTATTTACATGCGTACATATGTATGTGATAGGTGAAATAAATGAGACGAGATTTATTTTAAGCGTTTTAATGTTTTCGGATGTTTATATAATATTAAAAGGTTCATGGACTTGGTCACGCCGATTTGGTCAGTTTTCAAGATCGTGGTGAATGAAGTCAAACATGTATGGTTTCATTATGTCACCGAAGAAGCACATTTTTCGCGTTTTCTAAATTTGTCATTATGTGAAAGTAGGGGACGTGCAATAAGTGTTTAGATATACATAAATATTTTAATTAATTCCATTATGTGAAAAAGTGACTGTAGGTAAATGCAATAGTCTTTAACATACCCTGGGATATCCTTTTGAGGACTCTCCAATTGGACGATATTGCTTTGCATTCAGCTTGAACGAAATCTTACACTTTTGTGTAATCCGGTTGTTTCATATAAAGGTTATTTATACAACTGAAGAGAAATTTGTTTAGGAAAAAACTGGAGATCCTCTTAATTTTTTCGATATAAATTTGATAAATGTTACTCCATTGAAGGCGAGACTTACGGTTACAGATTTATGATAATAATATGATGAAAATCGTTCAGATTATAAACGAATTGTTTAAAAATAAAAAAATGTTGAACAGAATTTTTTGGTAATTTTCCTATATTTGCAATTTTTATATTGTATGCATAAACATAAGTAAAGTTATTAGTGTTTCTAGAAGTTGTGCCTGTTCAGTGTTTCCATACTCATTTGCATAAACAAATTTTTTCCGCGATGATGGAAAATAATGACATTTTTATATTAGAGCTACCTAAATTGTTCCTAAATTTACAAAAAATTCGCAAATTATAGCTAATATTTATTTAAAAAATATTAGAATATTTGGAACCAGCGACCTAAAGGCACGCCAGCAATATTAATGCTGTTCTTTACATCTTTTGACTATAGGCCAGTGCAATTATCAAGAGAACAATTAAAATTTTATTTGAAAGCAGATAACTTTGAGTTTAACGATTAGCTAAAGGGCTGCGAAAAATGTTATTTGACTTTATCTTTGGCGTTAACGGCCATAGGCCAGTGCAATTATCAAGAGAACAATTAAAATTTTCTTGAAAACATATAACTTTGAGTTTAACGATTAGCTAAAGGGCTGCGAAAAATGTTATTTGACTTTATCTTTGGCATTAACGGACTAATTATCTAATAATATGCACCAACCCTTTTTACTGAACCCAGAATTTTTAACAAGAATTGGTCTTATTCGACTAGTGTGCTGTGGGTCACTTGGCGGTTGATGCGCGGGCTCTTACAATTAAAATTAAAGGCTAATAATTTGCAGGCTTGTTGTTGACTTCATGATACCAAATATTTTCACTATTACCAAGCGATTTGAGAAAAATTAGATTTTCGACCCGCCCTAATGCACATACCTACCTACATATATTTACTTATTTGCGCTATCTAATCATCCAACATGTACCCTAATTAATTAGAACATCTCTCAATACGCATTCCCATTTATTTTTAATGAATCCACTAAATCACTTATTATTACATATCCGCAACAAGTGATGGCAGCCATATAATAGTTAGCTAGCTGTTTATTACAAGATTCATGCATACATATGTATGTACATCAATTTGAAAAATGCATATCCACTGGCGATTCGTTAAAAACAACGACCAACAGGATTAGCACCGAAATAATCTCATCGCACGTTGATGTTGCCTCATATTTTGTTTATTTATGAAGCGATGTCGTGATCACATCACCATCCACGCCGACATGCCCACCAGATGCCACAACACGACGCATCGACACACAATCCGCCATTGGCTACCGAGATGAAAGGTAGACAGACGTCACTGGGAGTGAGTGTCCGTGTCTGTCTGTCTGTGTGTGTGTGTATGTGTGCGTGTGTTTACATTGGCTTGATAGTTGCAAGTTGCTCGGCGCGGTAAAATGCGGTGCGGGCCGAGAATTTGATTTGTGTGAAACGCGATCAACTAAGAGATACAGTTAGACGTCACGGCAAGCTTGACGCTCGCATTACATGGTTGCAACGGCTGCCAAGGAGCAGCCGGTCAACTGCGAGTTATGAAGGAATTTCTGCAATTTTTGCTGAGCAAAGAATTTGCGGAGCTGTGGCGGCACACGAATGTGGTGGTTTATGAGTAAAACGGCCCGCTGAGCGGCAACTAGTGCAGATGAGAATTTTTACCAATCTGATGCATTTGTACGTAGATATTACTATGCACGCTGACGTATCCACCATCAAATTGTTAGCGTGTTTGAGAGCGCAGCATTTTGAATTAGAAATTTTAAATTTTTATTTTCGAAAAACGACTAGTCACGAGTTATTTGGTACGAATACACATATACATATGTGCATACATATGTATGTATGTACTTACTACATTAGACTGGGTCGACAAAGAAGTTCGTAATTACCTCTGCTAGTTTCAAAGCTTATTTGAAGTATCTTTGGCGTCTCCTAAATACGACCAAAATCTGAATTTTATTCATAACTTTTTTATTTATAACCCGGATTTGGTTTAATGGATTTTTTAAGCAGTAATTTAACTTATCTCATTGTCTTACCGTCTAAATTCCAATTATCACAAAATTAAAAATTTGAGTAGGTAATTATGGTGCCGGCGCGCACTAATGTACATAAATACTTAAATCCATGTATACACATGTGTTCCTTTATGAATATAAAATATTTTCCGCTTTTCTCTTTTCGCCAATACATACAGCAGTGCGTCACTTATGCCCTTCCCCCTGCCCCCCCCCATGCCCCAGTCGACGAAGATCACTTCTAGCGTTCCGCAATCTGAACTGCAGAGCATCACTAGGCGTACGTTCCCATGCATACACATGTACATATGTATGTGTATGTACGTATGTATGCCATTTATAAAATGCTTAGGCTAATTTTTCCCAATCTGCTGTATGTATGTATGTATGTATATGTACATACTTATATTTGTATGTTCCTAGAGATACATTAAAATTCATACATACAAACAAATGTTTATTTTCGCATCTTGGAACATTAATTTAACGCCGCGTCGCGTCGCGTCGCGTGCGCCTGCTGGCTGGGTGGTGAGTGCGTCCGGCGGCCGTGTAGTCGAAATATCGAAGGCGATCTCGACACGAACGGCTCAGCACCAGGAAAGCCTCGACGGCCGCCGCAGTTATTGCGGTGGTTTCCTGCCAAGCGGTTCGGTGTTCGCTCTAACATTGGAAAATACGCTACAGTCGCGCGCGAATTAATAAATTCAGTGCAATAGCTAAGCACACAAATGTATGTACGTACAAATGTACAAGTGAATATCAGTGTGCAGGTGTGTCCGTGTCCGTGTGCCTTTACTTTCCGCTAACTCTGTGATGTGCATTATTTCGCTGGAGTTGATATCCACCAACGTTTTTCAAGTTGGACAACTCAATTCAAAACTGCGCTAAAACTGAAGTTAGAAAACGATCGGGACTGAGGGGAGCGCTGGCAGAAAGCACTCGAAAATTTTAGAAGAGCTCTTACGTCATGCTCGAAAGAAGAGGAAGAATTAGAATTGGGCGATTTTTGAACTCCTTCCCTAATTTTTAGTTCGATATAAGAAAGCAAAGATAGAAATTTAGGTTTTAGTGCTATCTTGAATTTTGATGCATTTTAAATGCCGTGGCCTTCTTTTATGAAAATTCCCTAGAGCTAAAATGAAACATATCTACAATAAGAAAGGAAAAAAAATTAGAAATAAAAATCAATAATTTATCCAAATTCTTTGAGATTTTTTTTTTACGTGTTTTAGCAAATTTGTGACAGTGTTTATGTATATTTTTAATTAACATGGTTCATTGGCCTGCGAAAATCAACATTTACTGCAAGGAAAAATGATATTTATTTTTAATAAATCTGCAATCTAAAGTATATATATATAAAACATTAATTTAAAACAAAAATATTTGAAAAAAGTATAAAAGAATTCTGATTTTAAATTTTAGAGGCCTTGAAAATAAATGGGCATTCACATTTCCCCTTACAGGCCAATCTAATATTCGCGCACGCCGGCAATTTACTGTCGAAAATTTCTCATGCACATACAACTTGTATGGGACCAGTGATGCCAGACATTCACTGTTAAATTACCCACGAAAATTGGGAAAAAATACCTCAATTAGCCACATCTTAAAAATGTATCTCACGAAATTCCCAAAGAATTCAAAATAACTATTTTAGTACATAGTAAAGGAGGATCTGGCATCACTGTATGGGACCAACTGAAATTTACCGGCCTGCGTAAAAAGCTAACTCAATTTCCAAATTTTGTTCTGCGTGAGATTTTGCCTTGACGTTTCGCGCAGTGAAATCAAATACAAACGCACGCAACCCAATTTCGGGTGACGCAAAAAAAACAAATTAGGTGGTGCGTGTATACAAACGTGGTGCGTTTATATCATGGCGTTTTCTTTTCTACCGAAAAATGTTGCCTTCTCAGCGCCCTCTTCGCACAAATACTAAGGCTAGGGCAATGAGAAGGCAACATTTTTTGTAAAAAATAAAACGCCATTAAGTTAGGCTTGATCGCTCACTGATTCCATCTGGAATCAGGTAACTAAAATCAAAACTTTGCTATGCGAATTTGTATTAATTAGAGTAGTGCGAACGGCGAAAAAATTGTAGCTTTTGTCCTTTTTCCCCTTTAACAGAATTAAAAAAAAAAAACAAGAAATAAAAAGCCGTGAAAACTATAGAATAAATATTAGTATTCATTTTACCGCTCCGTAGGGCCCTAGTTCAAGCCCGGCTGAACCCAACATCAAAAAACAAAAATAAGTTTTTTTTTTTTAAATAGCCTCGCCCTTCGGCAGGCAATGGCAAACCTTCGAGCTTATTCCTGCCATGGAAAATCTTCTTCTTCTTATTTGGCGCCGTAACCGCCTAAGCGATTTTGGCCGAGTACAGCAAAGTACGCCAGTCGTTTCTCTTCTGTGCCAACTGACGCCAATTGGAAATGCCAAGAGAAGCCAAGTCCTACTCCACTTGGTCTTTCCATCGCAGTGGGGACCTCCTACTTCCTCTGCTACCACCAGCGGGTTTCGAGTTGAATGCTATGAGAGCTGGAGCGTCGGTGTCCATCCGAACGACATGGCCAAGCCAGCGTAGCCGCTGTATTTTAATTCGCTGCACTATGTCCATGTCGTTGTAAAGCTCATACAGCTCATCATTCCATCGTCTGCGGTACTCGCCGTCGCCAACGAGTAAAGGCCCGTAAATCTTCCGCAAAATCTTTCTCTCAAACACTCCAAGAGCCGCCTCATCGGATGTTGTCATTGTCCATACTTCTGCGCCATATACCAGCACGGGCATGATGAGTGATTTATAGAGCGTGCTTTTCGTACGTCGAGAGAGGACTTTACTCCTGAATTGCCTACTCAGTCCAAAGTAGCACTTGTTGGCAAGAGTGATTCTACGTTGGATTTCAATGCTGACATTATTATCGGCGTTAATGCTGGTTCCCAAGTAAACGAGATTCTGAAATATAGCGAAATTTACAAATAGCTTCTCATAAAATTACAATCTCCATTCGGAATCGCCGTAGAACTGTAGGCCCCTCCCTTTTGCGTAACAACATCAAGGCGCACGCAACCAATCGGAGCAAGCAAGCCAATCTATTATTTTACCAGAAAAGTCAATCTATTTTTTTCACCCTCAAAATGTCAGTTTTGATGTTTTAATCTACGTAAGGGCAAACATGTTATTTCCATTCTAGGGTTAAATAATATTTCGTGATCTAAAGGCCTTTAAGGGCAATATTTCTCATTTCAGGTTTGTCATCTATGTATTAGCAAATTGGTTGAATGAAATTCTGTCAGATCAAAAGAAGAAACTATGCTAAGATATGCACTTATCTGTTCACTCAAAAAGAAAGTTACTTTCTTTCTGAAAATTTTAGATTGTGCTAGAAATGTGCATATTGCGACTTTACCCAAATCGTTTTGGCTCGCAATCGGCTGGACTATGTGAAAACGGCTTTGTGAGAATGGCAATGGCCCCCTTTCCCCCCTTAGCTAGAGTCTTCACTATTTTGTTTCCCTCTTAGTCTCTAGACATGTATGTCCTCAAACCCAGTACAAGTCAATTTTCCTAGTTTGCCGACATTTTTTAATGCCTTTCCACTTTCAAGGACTCCGTTTGAAGCTCTCACCTTGGGCTTTATTAGCTGTATGACGGCTTGGTTTTCTGTGGTAAAATGTATTGCTTTAGTGTACTTAATCTTACTGTGTATGTATTGTTGCTTTGTTTACTGCTATAATTTCTGTTCTAATTCGTGACTGATAAATATTTTCCAAATTGGATATATCCTTTATAAAGGGTGTGATGTAGCTCGTGTTACCCTTTAGTTGGCGGTAACACTTATGTATTATGCCCGTATGATCGGCATGTAACAGTAGGCCACATTTCGATTTCCAGCAACCAGATATTTATGTTTAGTAAAAGTTGTCTTGGGAATATGGTGGAGTTGCAGATTTACTAAGGAGCTCACCTTGCTAAGGCGCTTGCCCCATAGAATAATATGTAGCAGTATCGACCGAACGTTGTTAGGTGGCAACGTTCAACGAAGAGAGTTCCACGGTTACTGTATCCCATTCTGCCGAAAGCCCTTAACGTTTTCTTAAACGTTTCTATTGTAGAGGTTTTATACTTTTCGACAACGGTATATTCATATTGTATGTATGTATGTATGTATGTATATTTGTACTAAATAAATACATACATAGATATGTATGCATTGCACAACCAAATTTTATCATCACAAACCATAAAAATGAATTGCTCAACTAAAGCGAAAGTGACTCACAACGTCAGAGGAAAAGTAAAAGCAGCACTCATTTGGCACACGTGAAATCGTTAAACAATAAAATAAATAATCGCATCTTCCGGCAAGTAAATTTAAAAAAAAAAAAACAAGCGAAAAGAACAAAGAGTTTGCTGGTTTCCAACTAATAAAGTGCATATATGTACATTGGTACACATACACATTTGTGAAGCATTCATTGAAGATGTATTGTTCGGTATTTGTCATATAAATTTGTTGCAAAAAAAAAAACTTAACAAATTAAAGAAAATATACGTAGATAAATATAAAACGCCCAACCATCATCCTCGGTATCGCTACCAATATTTGAAGTAAAATTTTTAAATACATAGATACTTAATATATAACTGTAAATCTTGGGAAAATGATGAAAGTCATCGCCGCATTCGAACGTCAGAGCTTTGTCGCGCTTTTCTCGAGGTGATGCTAAAAATAGGCTAATTTGTACCAGAAGAGACGGCAACGAGTGTCGAACAAATTTAACAAGCGCACAAATTCAAGCATTTAAAGTGACAGCAGCAATAATAAAATTCACAAAGTACATATAAAAGTGATACACCGTACACACCTAGATACATACATATGTACATATATACAAACGTCGCAGACATTAATTGCAGATCAATTTGTGTGCTAAGGAAGAAACATTTTTTATACTTAAAAGCAAAGTGCACCGAGTATTTAACGAATTCGTACAGTACTGCAGTTTAGCCGTTGCACCATGCCGCTGTACACGGATCAAGGATACTACTACAGTGGCGGTAGCAGCCAGCTTTACGCACCCTACTACACCCCGGGTCTATATGCGATTCCTACAAGCTCCTCGGGCGGCTCTTATGCACCCTATTCGTCCACCTACAACCGCACGTTCGGCGGTAGCTATATTCTACCCTTGGCACCGCCGCGCACACCCTCTTACACCACAACCCATAGTCTTTCGTCGCGATATCAGCCCAAACTGTCGACAATCACCGAAACTTCCCCCCCTCATCAGTGCAAGACACGGTGGTGTTTTGCCCCTAACACGCATACAGTCGCCAAAGGTGTCTTCCTACTCTGCTCCCACCACCAACGCAGCTACAAAATATGTGCCACCGCGCCCAATAGCCATTAATACTGCCGACATCGATGTATCTTCGTCACGATATACGCATCATACGCATCACGAAGAAGAAAAGGAGAAGGAGAAGGAGGTTCAGCAGGATGATCCTGAAGTTAAGCATGCGGAGAAAAGGCAAGGTGGCGATGTGGATGCACAGGTTGAGGCACAAGTTGAAGAACACAAGGTCAGCCGATCCACAATCAAACGCGATCGACCTGTCGTCCGTCTATCCACAATCCGCTCGCGCAGTAAAGATCGCAATCGTGCCACAAAATCCACTTCTTCCGGCACTGATGAGTCGCCGGAGCCGAAGACGAAAATGTTCAAGGACCTCCCAACCATAGAACCATTACACACCACGGAAACACATCTGAGCTGGCGGCAAAAGCTGGCTGATGAACTGGCTGCTGTGCCCACATACCCCATAAAAAAGTCCCCCGGCGATTTAATTCGCGAACGCTATCTAATACAAGACTCCGCAACTGATGAACTCGACTTAACACTCAGCCGACGTACGGCACCTACAGTTGACGATGCCACAGAAGAGCAGATGAGCGATCAGGTAGTTGTCGAAATGGATTTGGATCCCGCCAGTAATTCCATTCGCCGGTTGAGTATTCCCCAGTGTCCCAGCTTTCATGATATTTGCGAGGACATATCATCAGACAAAATTGACGACGATCTGAACGCCGGCGAGCTAAGGCGACGCGCTTCACTAATTCAAGAACAAGAGCAAGAAATTCTCAATCAACTACAAAATTCACCCTCAGGCACGTTCCAGCTAATTCATTTAGAAAGACGTGAGAGTCAAGATAGTACAGTCGAGGAAGGACATCGCAAATCCACCAAGAAACGGGCTTCAAAAAAAGGCAAAAAGATCAGACACAAAATTACAGCTATCGTCGAGGTAGAGAATGCACCCCTCTTGCCGGTGCTACAAGAAACGGAAGAACTCACTCCTACGCCCGCTGGTAAGGAGCGATCTCCACAGCCGAAGTTCACCTTCAACGTAGAATCCATGGAAGAGCACCATGAAATTCATAAGGTGTTTAAGCTTCCCAAAAGAAAGAGTGTAAAGAAAGTTTCGAAACCGAAAGAAGTGGTTTTGCCCGAGGGTTTTATGCAGGCAAGTCCAAAGTCAAAAGTTGCTCCGAAAGCCAAAACGCCTAAAAAAGAATCGTTTGTCAGCACTGCTGAAATCTTTACGTTTGAACCGATTAGCATGGAACTTAATACTGAGACTGAAGCACATGAGTCAAAAGAGAAGATCACAAGTCCGACGAGTGAAAGCAAAGCTCCAAAGAGCAATATATCTAACGAATCGGTAATGAAGATCGCTACACCCCCACCGAAACAGACACCCATGACTGTTTCGAAGCCATCACTTTCGGTTGATCCCGCTGCAGAAAAACTCAACGTAAACACTTCTAATCGAGTTGCGGAAAAGTTTCAGCCTCCCAAGTGTAGTGATTTAAATCAGCAAATGTCTCCGACTAACTTGAAAGCAGCAACAGTAAGGCCGCTAAGCACCGAAAAGCCTAAAGCTATACAAAAAACTTTAGAGAATATCAAATCGAACCCCATTGAAAAATCAGACAGTGGTGAAGATTTTTGGGCTCAAATCGGCAAACGCGAATCAGTCTATATGACAAACCGAAAGAAGGGGCAGCTTGAAAATCAATGGCAAAAGCGAGAAGAACTCTTGGATTCCCAAGCTGTAGAAGACGTTAGCAACATCAAAGAAATAAAGAACGCGGTAACGGCACAAAAAAAGGAAGCACTGAAGAAAGCCGATCAAGATATTTCAAAGATCAATGAAAAGGGCGTGGTCGGAAGATCACAGTCTACCGAATCCGCTATTTGCAAGAAAGACAATAAGGACCAGAAGACCTTAAAAGAAACTGGATTCGTTAAACCAAAAACAATCCCGAAAGAGTCACTCGATTCAGCACAAAAGTCACCAACCGAAGTCCAGTCAAAAACCGAAAAAGCTACAACTTCAACGATAAATGACCCAACATTCTCGGCGACGGCTGCTAAGACAACAACAACGGTATCGCCAAGTGCAACAAGCGCCGCGACCAAAATAAATTTCGGGCAAACAGCCAAGTCACCTGAACAACAAGCGAACAAATTTACGCCACAAGCAGACAACGACAACGACAACGAACAAACGAAATTATTCATTTGCCAAACAGGAATAACGAGTGCAACAAGCACAGCAACAACTACATCAGCACCAACAACAATCCAAACCACAGCAACGCCAAAATCCGTCACCGCATCGACTGATCGGAATGCTAAGAAAACCGAAAAGTTGGCAACATCAACGCAACTGACTGAGTCGCAAGTAGCCGGTACATCTACTTCGGCAACAACAACAGCGAAAACTGTAATGCAAAGTGTTAGTGAAAGCAAGAAGACGGAAGTAAAAACAGATAAACCAAAGGAGGCGAATACAAAAGCCGACGCTGCTAGTAAAAAGAACGTTGCATGCAAATCGCCGCCCACCTCGCCCATAGCCCCGCCATCAGGCAGTGGCATCGTCTCCGTCGCCAAAGGTGCCAAACCAAAAACAGTACCTAAGGCAACGACAACGAAAGTGTTGTCAAGCGCCGCACCAGCGGCAGTTGGCAAATCAAAATCGTCGCCGCGAGAAGCCCCTCAGTCCCCCATCAATGCCGATCAATTTCTCTCGGTGGCACCCCCGAAACCGGCGACGTCACCAACCAAAGGCAAAACGACGTCACCGCAGAACATAAAGCCAAAAGCAAAACCAACGACGACGCCATCTGCCGCCAAGCCAACAAACAACAGCGAAGGGAACGAGAAAGTGGTCAAAACAAAAATATCAGCAGCGCCGGC
>NW_023458556.1:2386046-2388399 GCF_013731165.1 Rhagoletis pomonella
CCGACGACGGCGGCGAGAACAATCAACACCAGAAGGCACTCGCGGCAAATAATTTATCAAAATTCGCAACAGTACTGAATTTGGCACAGTGTTTAAAAGACGTCGACGCCGATTTAGAAGACTACGTACCGTCATCCGCAGAAAATAGCGATGACGAGGACAGTTCATACGATTACTCCAGTGCGGACGGTTGTGATTATCAAAATCTAAGTGCAAGCATGAAGAAGAAACTACGCCAACGGCGCAAAAAGGAGAAACAGGCCGAACAGGCGCGTTTCGATCCACAAAAGAAAATTAAAATCGATCCGTCAAACAAGTGTTACGTGAAAGAAGAGACGCCACGCTATCCGCTTGTCGCGACACCGCGCCCGCTATGGAAGCGCGAGAAAATCGTGTATCCTGATGAGGACTCGGACGAAGAGAGCGGTGACAGTGATGAGAGCGGATCGGGAAGTGAAGAAACGGAAGACAGTGAAGAGTGCACCACGTCTGAGGAGTACGAGGACGACTTGAGTGCTACCGCCAGCGGGGCGGCCAGCGGCAGCAATGTCTCTAAGGAGAATTCCGCAATAATTCGTTTAAGTACCTGCAGCAATGATTCGGGTTTCGAGGGCGGAACGGCGCCATCTAGTCCCAAGAAAATGCTCGGTAAGTGCGAATTTGTTCCTAACTCTGTTAACTAAATCATAATTACAACGTGAATTGTGATTACTTTCGATGGGCAGCTCCTTTAAATAAATGAGTATTCAAAGAAAACATAAATGTCTTTAAAAATAGAGATTTGGCTTTCAAATGTATCGAATTCAATATCGTGGAGACAGACGGTGGGCAAACGCAATGAAATATTTAAATTTTATCTATGTAGTGTGTGAAGACGTCAATGGAAGACATGTATTTTGTTTTGTTCGCTGCTAAAATAAATTCGCAAAATTGTATACAAATTGTTTTCACATTTGTTTGAAAATATACAATATATGTATGTACTATACATGTATTAGAATGCATCACTCTCCATAAAAAAAAATTCGTACCTACTGTTTTCCATCGGAAATATAAAATGTATTTTATTTTAAAGCTTGGATTTAAGTATCTGCCGCAACAGGGCATGCCTATCGACTTGGCCTACATTTACATGACTTCTGTAGAAGCTGTCACGATGAAGAGGAGGAGGAATCGATCCTCCATTCTCCGTAGGCAATTCTTGGAGGTCCTTAGATGCGTGGAAATCAGGGATCCTCTAAAATTCCAGCAAAGTTCCAAATGGTTTTAGGAGGGATTGGGGGCCCTGAGCCTAAGTGTGTCTTATAGACGACCGCGACAACCTAACCTAACCTAAGGCTTCCGCCAAAATATTTCTCAAAACTAATAAGATTTACGCGAGCTGGTCCAAAATCGTGTTTTTATAAATAAAACCAGTTTTCAAAAATATTTTTTCTTAAAAATTACCTCAGATGATAGAAGAGTTTATTTAAGCTTAAAATGTTTAAAAATTGTATCAATGGAATCAAAATAATGAGATTTTTGTAGGTAATTTCAAATCGCTGTAGCTCATGTTGACGGAAGTCTTAGAATATGGTGAACTTTATTATTCCGTCGAAAAACTCCATCTTTTTGGGTGATGCACCCTAATGCACGTACTTACTATGTAGACATACACATAGATAATTTTATATAGCATGTACTTATAATGGAATACATATACATATTTGCATGTAGCGACAAATTCAATTGAGTTTGAATTTCACTGAATTTCAAGGTTTCTTTTAGGTCCTTGCCTTGCGCGGTAGTCGAGCCCTAAAAGAATTTTGCTCCACTATATCAACATTTTTTCTTAGTGTGCCTCCACTTATATGTATGTTCTTTTAAGGTTAAAATTTTTCCAAACATAATTTGTCCTTGTCCCTTCGTAGAGCCTGAGGAAGGTTTATAGCTTTCTCATATAAAATATTAGCACCTTACTCAAAGGGGTCTCTTTGACCCTTTTTTTGAAATAGTTCAATGGCTGTGTAAACTTAGGGTAGTACAGTAGTCAAAAGTGTATATAGTATAAATGGTTGAAAATTAAGAGGTAGCGCCTCCTAACATTGTACATAACACTTTAACCCCCTAACTACCATTTTTAGTTACCCTCTCTTTAAAACGAGAAAGGTGAAAACTTCAACAACAAAAATAAAATAAAATCGAGAACTACGTTTGAAATGCACTTAAACATCGGACTATTTTTTGATCTTCAATGGCCCCTTGTAAAATTTCACACTTATCCGTTTTGTAATACATTTTAGCCCCCCCTAATATTTGAACAGATGACCCATTACACTGGCCAACAAAATTTGGCGGCAGAGTCAATAAGAGC
>NW_023458556.1:2388499-2393536 GCF_013731165.1 Rhagoletis pomonella
ACTTATGTATATCGAAAAGTACGCCACGGTTTAAATCAAATATATATGGATCATTCGCGGGGTAAATAATATCAGTTAATTAAGAGATTATGAACGCGGTTGCCAGAATACAACTCCACTCCCTGTACACATATCGGTGTTTCCATGAAAATGTAAACCGAAAAGAGGTTATGTATACGCGAAACGGCTGTGAAAAAATTAAACAAATAAAAATTAAGGGAAAAATCTGTCACGTCCGATATGTCACATCCGTAATCACATTTTAATTCAAAATTAAACCAACAACGTATTTGCTTCTGATTAAAAATAAATTATGGTAATGTTTCGTAATTTGACTTTATTTAAAGGATGTTTAAGAAAGTAAGACAGACCTCACCGGATTCGCAGAGTTTTGTTTACATATTTTTAAATTAAATAATTTTAAGTAAATTTGGTACTTTGAAGCATTTCTGTGGTTGTAACGTCCGTTATGACCTCCTTTTCCTCGATTTTCCCGACACCAGCGTTCCAAGCGCATTTAAGTGTTTTGGCAACCAAAGGACGGTATAAAAGCTAAACCACGTCTTAATTTTTTTTTTATAAGTGACTCCCGTTTTCTTATGATTTATTTAACTCTAAAGTTGTACGAATGTCACGCCCGACATCATGGCAACACCCATACACTTATATATGTACGTATTTATTTCCGCAACTCTTGGTAAAACTATTAGATATGTATGTATGAAAGGCATAAATGCATAGTATCTATGTCCATACATAAATGCATTTGTATAAACAAGACTTCCTTCCTTCGAAACTAATCAATAGATCCCATTGTTCCCTTGCCAAACACATATATGTACCGGTATGTATGTATACTAGTACTGTTATTACCCGTATATTAGGATATTCCTACAAGTGGATAAAATCCGAGTAGTACAGATATCCGGTTAATATGTGTTCTTATGTTGTCCGTATATCCGCTAATTATTCTCACAATTACTGAATCTATCGAGTTTCAAAATAACTAATAAATATAACACTCCATTAAAACATAAACAATTGTTACTTCATTTTGTAATTTTTAGGTCAGAATATCCGGATATCCTCAAATCTAGAAACAGCCCTTATGTGTACATATACATATGAACTTATGTACATACGTATGTACATATGCACAGCTCTTCTGTAATGTTTTTTAAAACAATTATAGCACAGAAAGAAAACAAATGAAAATTCCTCACTTTTTTAAATGGTGAAATTATTTATTTTTGTTGCTATTTTCAACGTTCTAATTCTTTTTTCTTTAATCCGCATTTCCTCGTGTTTTGCGAAATGGTCGAAATCCCAGCGAGCCTCTGAAAATAATTACTTTGCACTGCGCCATTCAACAAACACAAATACGAGCAAATAGATACATATGTATGTATGTTAGGGTTGCCATCATTTTTTAAGATATTTATAGTACTTTTTCAAAAAAAAATTGAAAATATTTAGTACACTTATACATGGTACGCGTGTTCTGCAAAACCGCGTAAGTGACATTTTTTGCCAAAAACTGGATTTGCTCACAAAAGCTCTTGGCTCAATTCTTATCCATTCGTCCTGAAATACACTAGCTAGAAATGCGATTGCTTTTTAAAACAGAGAACCATTTTGAAATATGAGTGTATTTACTCTCTAGAAAATAATGTGTGCAACCTCACATACGCAGTTTTGCATTTTGTTGATACGCGGTTTTGTACGACATATAGTATTTTATTTAAAAAAGTAAAAACGTTTTTTATTACAAATGTTTCTCCTTAAAATATTTCTTTGCACTTTTGGCAGTATTTACCAATTCCTTGTTAACTATTTAAGTATCATATGCTTTATCGCAATCAACATTTAAATTAATATGAATCAAAGGTTGGGTTTTTGTTAGGGATTTACTCGTTTTGTTCCTCTTTCATGTAATATTCTTATTTCGGTATAAAGTCATCCATTTTAGTATACATTTTGTTCTTAAAAATTAGTGAAATATATTTATTTATAGTATATTTATAACTGAATAATTATAGTACTTTTGCATACTATATTTTTCCAATAGTATATAGTACGCCGACCGACAAAAATAGTACAATACTATATATTATAGTGCGGTTGGCAACCCTAATGTATGTATGTATATATGCAAACATATGGTATATTCGCATACGTTTAAACAAAAAACTTATTTTGGCTCAATGATGATGACCCATTGTGTTCGCTTTATTGGCTTGCGGCCATGCAGCTCAGGTGATTGTATTGTCCAGAAATTGAAAGAAGAAAGTTTCATTCTAAGAAGTTTCGTTTTATGCAAATGCACGTACATACATACATACATGTTTATGCATGTGTATGATGCTGGTTAATTGCAGTGTCCTAAATACGTAAAAAATTTATTATATATAGTTATGTATCGGCATTTTATGGCACCGGCCCCGTGTTGCTATTTTTAGCTGGTCTCTTCCCGATTGCGTTAAGATTCTTGGCACACGTTCTGCAACAGTGTATTACATGCACTACTCTCGTGCATAAATATGTAGATATGTATGTATGTGCATAACTGCATGCACACATCCTGACATGCATATACATATACATATTTACATGCATGTCTTCATTCTCCTAATGTATGATTCATACAAATATTTAATTGTGGATTCATTTTATGAGATCTACCTACAATCAAATCGTGTGCATGCTCTAGCATAAACTTATTGAAAACATATGCATTGGTAAAGTTATTATAGCTTAGCAGATTGATAAGAACTCGTATTGAAGAAGAATTACTTGCTCCTAGTGTTGCCAGTAGTATATAGAGCAAAAATATTTCAGATCTACCAAAATCAAGGTGATGGTACAGAATGCGTTCTAGTGTATCTTTGGCTTTATGCACTAGACATAACCTGCTTTTTTCACATTGCACTTAGCCACGTACTGTAGTTTACACTCTAGCCTTGACAGCAGTGTTGCCATTTTGGTACTTTTGGAGCTAGATTAAGATCTTTATTTTTCTATTTAGCTCCGAAAATCGGGATTTAGCTCCTAGCTCTTTTTTTTATCTCTTTTCAGAGTTATCTAGCACTTTTTATCTCCAGAAAGTTTTAGTTGTATTTGGTAATATATTAAATTTAAAAGTCTGTAATTTAATTGTTGTCTAAAATTCATTTGGCTTTGGTGATCTCATTCTATTTTCGATACCTTCGTGTTTTTCTATTTCGATTAATGAAAAGTTCCATTCCTAGTGCAAATGGCGCGTAAGCAAATGGAAAAAGGGGCAAGTAAGTTGATTAGTTTCTACCACACAAACTATACCGGGCAGTAATTTGAGCTCCGATAAGCTCAGACGGTGTATTCTCTCTCAGGCGTAAATAGTAGAAGAGGAAAGCCAAAAGTTAAGCGTTGATAAAATTACAAATTTCGAAATGCAGTGGAAAAACATATATTTGTATTCACGGGAAAATACAAACTCCACAAAAATTAATTAGAAGAAAGTCCTTTTTTTTGAACGCGCGGATTTTGTTTTTTCCTTACTAATTTTACTTAAATTTATAAAGTTTTATTTTTACTAAAATTGGGGAAAATGTAAAAGCAACTTTACGTCAATAAATGCTTAACTTTAAAAAAAAAATAGCTCTTCATTTTAGCTACTATTAGTATTATTTAGCTCTTTTTAGCGCTGTTTTTCGACCGATTTAGCTCCAAACGAAAGTTTTTCTGGCAACACTGCTTGACAGTGTTTGAATACGGGTACATATCAGAGTTGTACAAAAGTCGATAGATTACTAGCTCAGGACATAATAGAATTTAAAAACAACCTCAACATCAATAAATTGGTTTCCGTCTTTATTGAGACCTGTGTTTTGAAGAAACCCGAAACTGAAACCACTCAGAAAGAAAACAACAATTTAGGAATACTACATGTTTGATACTATAGTATATTGTGCGCTTAACCGAAAAAAGCACATAAGCGAGCTTAGTGGGTAGGTAGGTATCCAGCAAACACAGTCTCTAACGTTAGAGAAATTTGGATTTCTACATTAGATAATTAGGGTAATTCTCTAATCGTTCTCGAATCGATGACGAAGTTAGAGAACTACATGAAATGGCTCCCACTAGCATTCCGCGTTCGATTTCATTTCTAGTTATATCCAGTCAAGGGTTTACTTAAATTTTAACTAGAGCGTCTGCACATTCGTTGCTTTCATCCTTTTGTGTCCCGGATCTCAGTAGATAGCTACCTGTATGTTGACGTCTAGTTCATCTATAGTGTCTCTGCTTTTTGTATACACAGTAAGTTTGTCGACACAGCTAAAACAGCCCTGATTGATGCCTGACTGTTATTAAAAAATGCTCTTAAGAGAATGGGGCAAGTTTGTATGGCTGTTGTAGATCGAGCTACATTTTGGGTCCATATGTAGAGAAATGGTAGATGTAAGGATCAAATCTATGTAAATCCCTTCTCCCAACCACCTTACTCTATTATTACATATAGTCCTTTTTCGAAGTTGCTGTGAGATACAGCATAACTGCTGTGACCGAGCAGTTGCTATGAATCGTTTTCTGCCAGGTTCAGCCGTGTTGACGACTTTTCGGAGCAGATAAGCGTCATGTTTAGCTGAGCATCTTCCTGCTGGCATTGGAAACTTTTGTTATTCGTTTTTTTTTTTTTATTTAATCACCACGTCAGTTTACTGTCCATTACAACTGGTTGAAATCGTTGGGGCTAGCGTCGCGGTTTCCACATCATCAGGAAAAGAACTGCACTCCGAAGGGTGCCTACGTTTGCCTTGCTCGAGATTTTTGACTCACACCATTTTACCATCACTCTGCGGCAATTCAAAAGATTTTCAAACTAATGATGAATGACAGGATTAATGGCGATTGAGTCAAAGCACTAAAAAGCGCCTCTTTAGAGAAATTGTTGAAGATTTCAGACACATAGAGGAAGGCAGTCACCCGTGAAGTGAAGCCTTTTCTACCGTAGCATCATACAAAGAAGAACGATCTCTGAGGATTTGACCTTCGTATAGG
>NW_023458556.1:2393636-2399216 GCF_013731165.1 Rhagoletis pomonella
ACCCATTACACTGGCCAACAAAATTTGGCGGCAGAGTCAATAAGAGCTGATTCCTTTAGATTTTTGTACGCAACGTCAGTATATGCCCTTAGAATTTTCAGATTGGCTCTAGTTTTTGAGATATTTTTTGACTTAAAGATGTCACAAAAAGAATTATTGACATACTTTAAACTGTTGTAATATAAACACAGTATATGATGGCATATTTTTAATGAGATGTAAAGAAAGCTTAAACCCTGTTCTTTTATCCCGACAGATAAAAATTCTTCATGGTTGTATTTGTTTTTGAAAAGTTTCAAGTCAAACTCTTGTCGTTTCGTGACTTGGCACAAAAATTAGAGGAAATAAAGTTCGTATGTCATGAGAACTGCGCCCTTCGTGCATATAGGCAGGAACAGGGGATTAATAATCAAATATGGCTAGTTTGTGACAAAAAAAAAAGGTAAAATTTAAAAATTGTGATAAGCGCGGGGCTATTATTTCGTTAAGTCCTTAAAATGACTACTTCACAAAGGTATCTTTCAAATTTCAAATCCCTTTACATAAACCAAACAAAAAATTCCCTATACTTGCAAAAAATGTGCTTATAGCTGAATTTTTCTATCCTTTTTAATGACGGTGGCTAATTATATGCATACACACTTGCACATATATGTATATATGTATGTACATATGCACGTGTGAAAATATCGATAAATAAATTAATTTGTGCTTCAGTGCTCGAAAAGAATTGAAAATCTGAGATGTGGGAGTACATACCTATGTATATTAGGCTGAAGTCAGAGCGTCATTGAGACCGAAAATAGGTATCTGTTAGCGGCGAGTGAAGCCATTTAATATGAAGATAATTTCTTTATTGCATTTAATTTATGATTATTGGTAATTTATAAACTCAATACTAAGGAACAAGGAAACTTGTTGACATGTCGATCGTTTGTAACCACTTAGAGAATTCCAGATAGATTTCGGCGTATATACGGATATACATACATATGTATATACATATGTAAGTAATTATTAATATCGCTCATTTGCTATAATACACAGTTTACCAAAAGACTGAAACAGTGGCCAAAATTGTTGCTTGACTATCTAAATGCGAAATAATCGGAAAAAAATAATTTTGTGGTAGAGCTGATTATCCTAGGTATACAAATCTGTGGTCTGTCGGTGTCCAAAAATTATAAAATATTCGAGAAGACACGTATTTTTTATTTTTTTTTGATATTTTAACGGCTTTAAACGTATTAACAGTTCAAGGAAGTTGTTGAATAATTTTAAGTGGTGTCTTTTATGTAAAAAAAACACAAAATTCATTGAATTTGGCTAAAATTGATAATGGGATTTTAAGAATTCTTTCAAAATTTAAACTTTTATTAGCCTGCAAATTGCCACCCTCGCAATATCCGGGCCTACCAGGAAGAGGTTACAGGAATAAAACACCCTCCTTTTTTCTTTATTTTTATATGTATGTATGTGTATTTTTTTAATTTTTACTATTTATTTTTTTAAATATTTTAACTAAGGTAAGAAACTCAACCAGTTAAAAAAAAACCAAAACACTTTCATTATTTCCAGTGTAATATTAGTCATCGGCAATTGGATTTTTGTTTTGTATTTTATATTTTTTTTTGTAAATAATTTAACTAAGGGAAGAAACCCAACCAGTTGAAAAAAAAACCTTCATTATTTGCAGAGTAATGTTGTTGTTGTTGTAGCAGCATACAAATTCCCCAAAGACTTTTTGGGGAGTGTTGCTGGAGTGGCAGTCCTTGGCCAGATATAAATCTGGGTCGTTCCGGTTACGTAGACCCGACTGTCGTGGGAACGATTTGCAGAGTAATATTAGTCATCGGCTATTAGACAATTTTTTTTTTAATTTGTATTATATATTTTTTTATAAATAATTTAATCAACAAAAATTTAAAAAAAAGTGTATTAATTCCAGGGCAATTTTAGTCATTGGCAATTAGATTATTTTTGTCAAAAGAGGCAAAGCTAATTTATATCTTCGTTTTAAAGCTCTAGGCAGTCCAACAATTTCAAAGTTTTATCAATTCCTGCACAATCTTCATCAAATTAAAGGTAATTTTGTTGGCAAGTAATGGTGCACTAAATTTAAATGTTTGTAAATCAAACAAAGCAAAAATATGCAAAAAACAACATGCATTTATTTTAAATTATACGAAAATATGCGCAGTAAATAAATAAAAACAAGCATTTCTTGCAAAATAAGGAAAACCATGCATTTACTGCAAACTATGCAAAAATACGCACTTACGATTGAATAACATTTTAAAGGAAATCTCATCATTCGTGCATTTGCATGAAATTCCTACTTATTTGCATGAAATATGACCAGAACGGAAGGTTACTCATACGCCGTGTGTCATACATGTTCAAAGACGCGCCCGCAAATTTCTTAAAAATTTAACAATCAATTACAATAAAATTATAGTTTAAAAAACTAAAACCTCGCTATTATAATTTCCATTCATAATGTTATCAGGTATGTAACTTGAGAATAGAAATCGCTGCATCTTTTAGGCGCATCAATATTACATAGTTACATCCCGAGCTAATAAAAGGGAGGTAATAAAAAGCGCAAGGTATTCGCCGATATCTTTGGCTACAGAATTTATAATATATTTCGTTCGTTTATTATAATTGCCAACATATTTTGTTACAGTACTTTTTCTAAGACTCATTGATAATTTCAACAAATTCAAGAGCTAGATATGTACGAAGGTTAGAATTTATTAATAAATTGATAAATTGATAAAAATTTTAAATAAGTCTTACAAACGCTTTTTCAGATTTTATGGATTTATTATGAACATAACAAAATGTTTCAAATGTCATAATAATTTGATTTTTCGTAATTCAAACTATCTCAATTAAATAACTTTATTAATTCAAACTTTTAAATAATATTAGTTTCTACAGGCGGTAATTCCAAGCTTCATTTCGCTAAAATTTTATTCAGTGGTTTTTGTGGTCAAAATGTAAAAATATTTTTTCGTCAGAATCACAATGGATCGATCTCTGTGGTCATATCCTTGCTTTTCGGCATAATTAATATACAATTTAAGGAGGAAAAGCTTTGATTTAACTTTAGGTTCATCCATAACTGCGTTTGTAACATAAAGTATTTGATGCTTTATTTTCGATTTTTATGAAGTTTAGCTATGTGTGAATATGTAAAATTTGCCAGGAAAGTAAGTTTTTTAATTAAACCTATTATATAACTTCAATCAAAATTTTTTGGGGGCATTTTTAAAGAAATAGCGATTTGGACATATTTCTATTTACATACTTGGGAAAAAATTATTCAAGTTCCCGCATACTAAAATTAAGAATGGGTCAAATTTCTCCCAAACGATGAGGTTAAATTTATTAAATCAGGGTTTGCTCCATCTGAGGAACTACTTATTATAGGTGCATTCTTTTGCGACCGAGCTATAAAATAACACTCAGTAAAGTAACGAAATACTTGCAAAGCAACAACACAAATTCGGCTATTCATCCGAGTTCAGAGAGGCCGGTTAAAAAATAAACCCCTTTAAATAATCACATGTTTCATGCCAGATACCAACATGGTTGCTGAATCAGCTAAAAGGAAATTTTACCCGAGTTGAATGTTCTTTTGCTGCTTGTTTGAAATAACACGAAGCTTGTACTTCAAAAATCGTTTAATACTTGTATATGTATACACTACACATCATTCATACGGAACCAGGGACCGAACATAACAGTTATTGATGAAAACTGTCATGGAAAAATTCACTATGAAGGAAATGTTCTACAACTAAGTGATACATGCCAATCGATTTCTCTTTTCACCGAGACACAGATTTGAAAATAAATTTTTATTTGCAATTTTTATGCAAAATTACGATAAATAACAATTATTTTTTATTTTTATATTAATTTTCTTCGATAACAGTTATTGTATTAAATTATTCAATAAAAATTAGTCAGTGACTTTTACTTTAAAAGTCATCAATATAAATCAGTCACCGACTTTTATTTTTTAAATCATTCATATAAAAGTCATTAATATATTTTGCTGTTAAGAAGGTGTCGGGGAAACAAAAGTTTACTACGACTGATTTTAAAAATCAAAAACCAATCAACTGTTATTTGCAATTATTTAGATAAAAATCATAAATAATTGTTATTTTGGTTTTTATAAAATAAAATTCAAAAATAACGGTTATTTAAGAAGTATTTAAATAAAAGACGAAAAATAATTGTTAAATAGCATTTTTTTTAATAAAAGTGGTAACTATTACGGTCCCTGTACGAAACTATAAATTTCACAGTTATTATTTCTGTGCAGATTTATTAAAATAAATAAGAATTAGTTCATACGGTATTATATTTCTCAGAAATCGGCCAAAAAAAATATTTCTGTTTTTAATTTAAAAATAAGGAGTCTAAAACCAAAGGCGTCAAATGAAAGTATAAACTCGCAAAACAAACAAATAACTCCGCTTTATAACTAAATTTAGTAATTGGTATTTCCAGCTTTGCTTTAAAATACTACTCGAAGACTTTGCGCCAAACATCGCAGCAAGTTTCTAACAGTTCCGATGGAATCTCTAAGAAAAATGACTCCAAGTTTGCGCAGCTGCCTTTTGGTATTTTGTAGCTCAAAACAAATTTACCACAAAAGCTTAAACTGATTTGAGCTGAAAAGGGATGCAAGACTTAGTACGGAGGAGGTCCAAACCCAAAATTTCGATACGCGTAGAGCTCCTTATGAAAAGAAAAGTTGCATAGAGCCCTGAAATTTCATCAAGGGAATTGAAAAACTAATATTTTTTGCCCGATTTCTGGAAAAAATAAACCTTTATGTCTTTACATAAGTACATAAGTACATAAGTACATAAGTATGATAAATCTGCACAGAAAAAACTACTGTGAAATGTATACTTTCATTTGATGCCTAGTGTACATACTCAAACTTTGAAATCCGCGACAAATCATGATATCTCCAGTACATTCTGGGTGCAGGTGTTTAGGTTTGTTGCTCCTCCTATAGACACTGTGTATACGATATTTTACCTTTCACTTTAAGGATGATCCCCTAAACTTTATTAAAAATCCAAATGTCTAAACTCTTTCGTGTGCCAAAGTTTCGCCAATCCCATTTCATTATCGTTCATACACATACATACATATACAACCATTTCACATACATACATACATATGTACATATAAAACATCATATCAAGTAAGATATAATTACAAATTTTATTTTTTTATTTTTTTTAAACATCAACAACATCGATCGATGTTCCCACGTACATACATACATACATATACATAATATATATATGCATTTAATCTAAAACCAAACATCGATGAACGGCTGCAGAGTGCGACGTAAACTGCCATAAGAAATGCGAGCATTTAATGGCCAATTTATGCGGCGTCAACCAAAAGCTGATCGTCGAAGCTTTAGCTTGCGTCAAGCGAGGTAATCGCATGCATATGATCACTTAGTATCCAATAAATGCCAAAAAGGACTTATGTATATCGAAAAGTACGCCACGGTTTAAATCAAATATATAT
>NW_023458556.1:2399316-2405831 GCF_013731165.1 Rhagoletis pomonella
ATATATATTTGATTTAAACCGTGGCGTACTTTTCGATATACATAAGTACTTTTTGGCATTTATTGGATACTAAGTGATCATATGCATGCGATTGATTACCTCGCTTGACGCAAGCTAAAGCTTCGACGATCAGCTTTTGGTTGACGCCGCATAAATTGGCCATTAAATGCTCGCATTTCTTGTGGCAGTTTACGTCGCACTCTGCAGCCGTTCATCGATGTTTGGTTGTAGATTAAATGTATATACATATTATGTATATGTATGTATGTATGTACGTGGGAACATCGATCGATGTTGTTGATGTTTAAAAAATAAACAAATAAAATTTGTAATTATCTCATACTTGATATGATGTTTTATATGTAGATATGTATGTATGGTTGTATATGTATGTATGTGTATGAACGATAATGAAATGGGATTGGCGAAACTTTGGCACACGAAAGAGTTTAGACATTTGGATTTTTAATAAAGTTTAGGGGATCATCCTTAAAGTGAAAGGTACAATATCGCATACGCAGTGTCTATAGGAGGCGCAACAAACCCAAACACCCGCACCCAAAATGTACTGGAGATATCATGATTTGTCGCGGATTTCAAAGTTTGAGTTTGTACACTAGGCATCAAATGAAAGTATACATTTCACAGTAGTTATTTCAGTGCAGATTTATCATACTTATGTACATATATAGACGTCTGAAGAATAACAAAGACATAAAGGTTTATCATTTTCCAGAAACCGGGCGAAAAATATTAGTTTTTCAATTCCTTTGATGAAATTTCAGGGCTCTATACAACTTTTCTTCTCATAAGGAGCTCAACGCGCATCGAAATTTTGGGTTTGGACCTCCACCGTACTAAGTTTCGCATCTCTTCTTCAGCTCAAATCAGTGCTAAATTTTGAGCTACAAAATACCAAAAGGCAGCTGCGCAAACTTGGAGTCATTTTTCTTAGAGATTCCATCGGAGCTGTTAGAAACTTGCTGCGATGTTTGGCGCAAAGTCTTCGAGTAGTATTTTAAAGCAAAGTTGGAAATACCATTTACAAAATTTAGTTATAAAGCAGAGTTATTTGTTTGTTTTGCGAGTTTATATTTTCATTTGACGCCTTTGGTTTTAGACTCCTTATTTTTAAATTAAAAACAGAAATATTTTTGGTCCGATTTCTGAGAAATATAATATCGTATGAACTAATACTTATTTGTTTTAATAAATCTGCACAGAAATAATAACTGTGAAATTTATAGTTTCGTACAGGGACCGTAACAGTTACCTTTTATTAAAAAAATTGCTATTTAACAATTATTTTTCGACTTTTATTTAAATACTCCATAAATAACCGTTATTTCTGATTTATAAAATCCAAAATAACAATTATTTTTGATTTTTATCTAAATAATTGCAAATAACAGTTGATTGGTTTTTGATTTTTAAAATCAGTCACTGAGCTTTATTTTCTAAATCATACTTATAAAAGTCATTTGTATAAGTCGTAGTAAACTTTTGTTTCCCCAACACCTTCTTAACTGCAAAATATATTAATGACTTTTATATGAATGATTTAAAAAATAAAGCTCAGTGACTGATTTTAAAAATCAAAAACAACTGTTGTTTGCAATTATTTAGATTAAAAAAAAGTCGGTGATTGATTTATATTGATGACTTTTAAAGTAAAAGTCACTGACTGATTTTTATTGATGACTTTTATAGATAAAAGTCTCCAATAACTGTTATCTACATGAAATGAAAAATAATTGTTATTTTTCTTAATTTAGCATACAAATTGCAAATAAAAATTTATTTTCAAATCTGTGTCTCGGTGAAAAGAGAAATCGATTGGCATGTATAACTTAGTTGTAGATCATTTCCCTTATAGTGAATTTTTCCATGACAGTTTTCATCAATAACTGTTATGTTCGGCCCCTGGTTTCGTATGAATGATGTGTAGTGTATACATATACAAGTATGAAACGATTTCTGAAGTACAAGCTTCGTGTTTTTTCAAATAAGCAGCAAAAGAACATTCAACTCGGGTAAAATTTTCTGTTAGCTAAAACATGTGATTATTTAAAGGGGTTTACAAAAAAAAAACAATGGCAATGAGCAATTCTTTTTAAAAAATCCCTAAGCACTTTCCCATCATCTAGTTCACAATAGAGCAGTTTTTTCACTTAACAACACGTATTTTGTAACCGACCTCTCTGAACTCGGATGAATAGCCGAATTTTTGTTGTTGCTTTGCAAGTATTTCGTTACTTTACTGAGTGTTATTTTATAGCTCGGTCGCAAAAGAATGCACCTATAATAAGTAGTTACTCAGATGGAGCAAGCCCTGATTTAATAAATTTAACCCCATCGTTTGGGAGAAATTTGACCCATTCTTAATTTTAGTATGCGGGAACTTGAATAATTTTTTCCCAAATATGTAAATAGAAATACTGTACTCGATAAATTTTGATTGAAGTTGTGCAATAGCTTTAATTAAAAAAACTTAATTTACTAGTAAATTTTACATATTCACACATAGCTAAATTTCATAAAAATTTTATTTCAAATCGGAAATATCTATAAATGCATTTTCTGTTCCTTCACATCGCTATCATGTTACTTGTTTCTTCGCATGGAGATTGGTTGCCTATAAAGCATATACATTCGCATTGCTTTATGTAAATGTAAAGCGTCAAATACTTTATGCTACAAACGCAGCTATGGATGTACCAAAAGTAAAATCAAAGCTTTTCCTCCTTAAATTGTATATTAATTATGCCGAAAAGCAAGGCTATGGCCACAGAGATCCATTGTGATTCTGACGAAAAAATAACCAGACCGCTATTTTTACATTTTGACCACAAAAGCCACTGAATAAAATTTTTGCGAAATCAAGCTTGGAATTACCCCCTGTCGAAACTAATATTATTCAAAAGTTTTAATTAATAAAGTTATTTAATTGAGATAGTTTGAATAACGAAAAATCAAATTATTATGACATTTGAAACATTTTGTTGTGTTCATAACAAATCCATAAAATCTGAAAAAGCGTTTGTAGACTTATTTAAAATTTTTATCAATTTATCAATTTATTAACAAATTCTAACTTACATACATATGTAACTCTTGAATTTGTTGAAATTATCAATGAGTCGTTGAAAAAGTACTGTAAAAAAATATGTTGACAATTATTTTTTGTTTTAAAACACGTTTGAATTAATAAAAATTACATATTTAAGCTACCCTATTCCGATTGTGGCCACAGGGATGGTGGATATCTTTGTTTACAAAAACATATATAACGATCGAAATATATTATAAATTCTGTAGCCAAAGATATCTACATTAATAAAAATCGGCGAATACCTTGCGCTTTTTGTAATTGATTGTTAAATTTTTAACAAATTTGCGCGTGCGTCTTTGAACATGTATGACACACGGCGTATGAGTAACCTTCCGTTCTGGTCATATCTCATACAAATAAGTAGGACTAGGAATCTCATGCAAATGCATGAGTGATGAGATTTCCTTTAAAATGTTATTCAATCGTAAGTGCACATTTTTGCATAGTTTGCAGTAAATGCATGGTTTTACATAATTTGCAAGAAATGCTTGTTTTTATTTATTTACTGCGCATATTTTCGTATAATTTAAAATAAATTCATGTTGTTTTTTGCATATTTTTGCTTTGTTTGATTTACAAACATTTAAATTTAGTGCACCATTTCTTTACCTTTAATTTGAATGCGCAGGAATTAATTAAACTTAGAAATTGTTGGACTGCCTAGAGCTTTAAAATGAAGATATAAATTAGCTTTGCCTCGTTTGACAAAAATAATCTTATTGCCGGCGACTAAAATTGCTCTGGACTTAATAAACCTTTATTTTTTTTAAATTTTTGTTGATTAAATTAATTAGAAAAAAATATATAACACAAATTAAAAAAAAAAATTGTCTAATTGCCGATGACTAATATTACTCTGTAAATAATTTTTTTTCAACTGGTTGGGTTTCTTCCCTTAGTTAAATATTTAAAAAAAAATATATAAAATACAAATAAAAAAAAAAATCTTAATGGCCGATGACTAATATTACACTGGAAATAATGAACGTGTTTTGGTTTCTTTTTTAACTGGTTGAGTTTCTTACCTTAGTTAAAATATTTAAAAAAATAAATAGTAAAAATTTAAAAAATATACATACATATAAAAATAAATAAAAAAATGTAGGGTGTTTTATTCCTGTAACCTCTTCCTGGTAGGCCCGGATATTGCGAGGGTAGCAATTTGCAGGCTAATAAAAGTTTAAATTTTGAAAGAATTCTTAAAATCCCATTATCAATTTTAGCCAAATTCAATGAATTTTAATTTTTTTTGGGACATAAAAGACACCACTTAAAATTATTCAACAACTTCCTTGAACTGTTAATACGTTTAAAGCCGTTAAAACATCAAAACAAAAACAAAAAACAAAATACGTGTCTTCTCGAATATTTTATAATTTTTGGACTCCGACAGACCACGGATTTGTATACCTAGGATAATCAGATCTACCATAAAAACATTTTTTTTTCTGATTATTTCACATTTAGATAGTCAAGCAACAATTTTGGCCACTGTTTCAGTCTTCTGGCGAACTGTTTATTGTAGCAAATGAGCGATATTAATAATTACTTACATATGTACATATGTATGTATGTATATCCGTATATACTCCGTAATCTATCTGGAATTCACCAAGTGGTTACAAACGATCGACATGTCAACAAGTTTCCTTGTTCCTTAGTATTGAGTTTATAAATTACCAATAATCAAAAATTAAATGCAATAAAGAAATTATCTTCATATTAAATGGGTTCACTCGCCGCTAACAGATATCTATTTTCGGTCTTAATGATGCTCTGACTTCAGCCTAATATACATAGGTATGTACTCCCACATCTCAGATTTTCAATTCTTTTCAAGCACTGAAACACAACTTATTTTTATTTATCGATATTTTCACACACGCATATGTACATACATATGTACAAGTATACGTACATATGTACATATATGTGCAAGTGTGTATGCATATAATTAGCCACCGTCATTAAAAAGGATAGAAAAATTCAGCTATAAGCATATTTTTTGCAAGTACAGAGAAGTTTTTTTTTTGGTTTATGTAAAGGGGTTTGAAATTTGGAAGATACCTTTGTGAAATAGTCATTTTAAGGATTTAACGAAATAATGGACTATCGTTAGTATTCATGCTTATCACAATTTTTAAATTTTACCTTTTTTTTCACAAACTAGCCATATTTTATTATTAATCCCCTGTTCCTGCCAAGTCACGAAAGACAAGAGTTTGATAAGTGTTGAGATCTAAAACTATTCAGCTACATAACAAAATTCTCCAGCTGATTATTATGGTCCGTAGATCTATGTGTAGTAAAATTTAACTAAGCAGGTATGTATGTATGTATTTTTTTCATAGAACATTTTATCCTCTTAACACCTACCGCCGGCCAAAAAAATTTCAAATAATTATAGTTTAGAAAACTAAAACCTCCCCATTATAATTGCCATTCGCACTGTCATCAGGTATGTAACTTGAGAATAGAAATCGCTGCATCTTTTAGGCGCCTCAATATTACATAGTTACATCCCGAGTTAAAAGGAAGGTAAGAAGGTAAAAAATGTTTGCGGCACTTAAAGTCAACCCTGATTCTCATAAGCATTTTTTAGACAACTATAATAGAATAACAGGATCTAGTAGCATCTTTTGAATAAGATGTAAAACAAGTCATTTTTAAGACCAAAACTGACGTCAATTCTCACATATAAAAATTCAAGATTATCGTTAATTTCTTCAGGATCCAATGATCGGATTTAAAACAAATTAGTATGGGACCACCAGTGAAGTAACACCTTTCCCTTAAAAAAATTAATACAATTATAGAAATCGGTTAACGTGGTCCAAAGTTATGCGGTAACATACATAAAAAAATATTCCGAAGAATAGATAACCTTCTCGTTTTTGTGAAGTCGGTTGAAAAGCTGAACATTGCTCGTTTGGCACAAAAAGTAAAAATTTGACTTTTACAAGCGTCAGTTACAAAAAAAAAAAGTTTCAAAATACATACAAATTACACAGCGAGTAGCTATAATAAGAAAATTTTCTCAGTTATTTTAAATTTTTTATAGTAGAAATGTGCGGAAATGTTCGACTTTTTGCTTACCTGTGCATTTAGAAAACTTTTCAAAAACAAATACAACCATAAAGAATTTTTATCTGTCGGGATAAAAGAACAGGGTTTAAGCTTTCTTTACATCTCATTAAAAATATGCCATCATATACTGTGTTTATATTACAACAGTTTAAAGTATGTCAATAATTCTTTTTATGACACCTTTAAGTCGAAATATCTCAAAAACTAGAGCCAATCTGAAAATTCTAAGGTCATATACTGACGTTGCGTACAAAAATCTATAGGAATCTGCTCTTATTGACTCTGCCGCCAAATTTTGTTGGCCAGTGTAATGGGT
>NW_023458556.1:2405931-2406969 GCF_013731165.1 Rhagoletis pomonella
TATAAAAGCGTTGTATATTAAAAAGTTTTTTTTTATATTATTTATTTAAATGTATACTGGTTATGTAAGCAGAAATATTTTCGAGGAAAATAGTCTTGCTAGGTGGCGCCAGTGTGGATATATTTTGAAATACCGTATTTATGGTTCGAATTCGTTCGGATTTGGCGTATGTAATTGAAACGTAATAAATCATAGATTTCGAAAAAATTTACCTTGAATTGGCACTGAAGTCAAAACATAAAGTATATACGACATTAAATTCATGTTTTATTTGCGTGGAAGTTTATGTCACGTCACGCCGTGTCATTTGGCATTGTAAAAGAAAATTGAAAAAAGTTGCATTAATCCAAAAAACTCTAAAAACAACTAAAATTACTCCGAATCATATTAAAACAAGTTTCATGAAAAGAGCCATCCTCAATTCGCAGAGTTTTGAGATTTTGTAAGAAAAGAATATAAATCAATTTCCATTTTTGTCACATAACGTCACTCTCTTTAATTCCGTAAATTTACCGCATGGTTCGATTGCTTCTTTTTTTGTTAAATATGTATATAACTAATTATGTGCTACCCAAAGGCCCAAAGATGTAAAAGAAAACAAATGTGTTTCTTAGTTTGTATCTCATTGAAACGTACGACTGTCACGTACATGACTATGGAAATATCCATATTTAAAAAAGAAAGGCAGGATTTTTTGTTAGCATTGAAAATAATACTCTAGGCTTTGGAAGATTCTTGCTAAATCTCTTACATGGGACTAGTGAATGAACTACAGGCAGCAAGGCTGTGATAGAAGCGGCTGCGACAACCTTCCCAAAAACTGTGCTAGAATAGATACGTGCATTACAAAAGGGGGAAGATCTCGAATATTTTGAAGACACATTTATAAAGAGCGGTACGAGCCATTTAAGTCCACGGGTATAGATGGTTTACTATCTGCGTTTCTGCAAAGGGAGATTGTGCAACTTTCCATTCTAAGCTAAGCGATATCTATATAACGGGTGATTTTTTTGAGGTTAGGATTTTCATGCATTAGTA
>NW_023458556.1:2407069-2410461 GCF_013731165.1 Rhagoletis pomonella
CATCATACAAAGAAGAACGATCTCTGAGGATTTGACCTTCGTATAGGCGGGCTGAATTTTGGGCATTGGTTGAGATAAACTCCTTTCCTTTATATATATAGATATCGGTAGCTTAGAATGGAGAGTTGCACAATCTCCTTTTGTAGAAACGTAGATAGTAAACCATTATACCCGTGGACTTAAATGGCTCGAACCGCTCTTCATCAATGTGTCTTCAAAATATTCGAGATCTTCCCCCTTTGTAATGCACGTATCTATTCTAGCCCAGTTTTTGGAAAGGTAGTCGCAGCCGCTTCTATCACAGCCTTGCTGCGGTAGTTCATTCACTAGTCCCATGTAAGAAACTTAGCAAGAATCTTCCAAAGCCTAGATTATTATTTTCAATGCTAACAAAAAAATCCTGCCTAGTACTTTGGCTTTCCTTTTTAAATATGGATATTTCCATTCGTCACGTACGTGACAGTCGTACGTTTCAATGATATACAAACAAAGAAACACATTTGTTTTCTTTTACATCTTTGGGCCTTTGGGTAGCACATAATTAGTTATATACATATTTAACCAAAAAAAAAAGAAGCAATCGAACCATGCGGTAAATATACGCAATTAAAGAGAGTGACGTTATGTGACAAAAAAGGAAATTGATTTATATTCTTTTCATACAAAATCTAAAAACTCTGCGAATTGTGGATAGCTTCTTTCATGAAACTTGTTTTAATATGATTCGGAGTAATTTTAGTTGTTTTTAGAGTTTTTGGAATTAATGCAACTTGTTTCAATTTTCTTTTACAATACCAAATGGCACGGCGTGACGTGACATAAACTTCCACGCAAATAAAACATGAATTTAATGTCGTATATACTTTATGTTTTGACCTCAGTGTCAATTCAGGGTAAATTTTTTCGAAATCTATGATTTATTACGTTTCAATTTCATACGCCAAATCCAAAACCAAATACGGTATTTCAAAATATATCCACACTGGCGCCACCTAGCAAGACTATTTTTCTCGAAAATATTTCTGCTTACGTTAGATATATGGCTTTAATTTTTTTCGTCGCGGTAGACTTTCCGATGGATTTAATATTCCCGCCAATCCACTCCGCATTTCACACATTAAGCCAGTTTGAGAAAATCTTTCACTTCACTCCTTTGTTTACCACGTAGGCCTACATTTATTTTTATTTTCCTTGAGGGTGGCACAATTTTTGGAAGGTTAAAAGATTCTAGAAAATAAAGATCAGCACTGCACTGGATACGTATATATATTTATGTAGGTGCATACATAATATAGCATAAATATAGCAATAATAATAAAGATAACTATCAGAAACTGAAAAAAGTACTAAAGATGAATGCTTACTAAACGCAAATTACACTCAAGTCTTTTACACTCAATCGAAGGGCATTTAGTTGAATATTTTTGTTGAACTCTATTTCAATGCCACGAAAATTGGTGGCAGCGCTTTCTACAGAAATAGAGACATCTCAAGTCATTAGTAAAATTTCGAATAATAATAGAAACCTTAGTTGCAAGCAGTGGCCTCTTAAGTTCAGTGCTGCTTTCATATATGCGCACCTGGTCAACGTAATTGACAGCTTTTGGCAGAGTCATAAACAACAAATTTTGAAATTTATTTTCATTGACATCTTCGCCAAAACCCATGGCCATTAAATAGAGCGGCAATTAAACTAAAGTTCGCCCGTATTAATTTCCATGGCTATGAATCGGTAATATGGCACTAATTCGTTTGGCATTTATTGGATAATGGTTCAAAGAAAAATTTATTTAGAAACACTGTTGGTTTTTCTAATGTGTGTAGGCGCACGCGAGGCCCGAGAATCACCAAGTACACCGCCCAGTTCGAATCCCGTTTACAAGATCGAGGCCAACGACGAACATGATGGTATGCTCTACGTCTATGTTATATTACGTAAATAAGCTAACCATAAGTAACTGCTAGATTTGAAAAATAATAATAATGCTGTTATATTTACTACGTACATACATACATACATAACTTTATTTTATTTCTGAGAAAAATCAAGTGGCCGTTGTGCACTTATGGTCTGATTATGGCAACTTATGTAACGTAACTTATGGCTCTCTCTTAACAACTCTGTTAAATGTGTGTTGCTTATAATTGAACAGCCGAAACTTAACGTAACTTAATGCCACATCGAAATCTCTTTCTTTCTGATTCTCTAAGTTCTACATTCCGTAAATTAAGTTAAGTTGCCATAATCAGGCTTTTAGATTAGTATCGTAAAATAAACGCGGCATGGCCTGGGTTTCTTTCAGAGCTTCTCTTAACCCTTTCATGCCCGATGTTGTCTTTTAGGCCACATTGATATTTTGGTTTGTACATATTTTCGTTTTAAATATTTTTTGTAACGGTTTGTGTTTGTCGTGCATGTTAGTTTTCTGCGGGATTTCGTTTTTACTGCTAATGCGCAGCAAAATGTTGCTAAAAGTGGTTCTGAAATATTTCTAAAAAATATCTATAGAAAATATTTTTTTTAATAAAAAGGTTTAGGTTATAAAATGTACAAAATAAAATTAAATAAATACATCACACCTTAAAATTGTTGTTGTAATGATGCCTTAGCTCGATGGAATTTAATTCGAACATGAAAAGTTTAAGATAAATTCAGCATATCGAGGGCTTGTACCTCTATCTGCAATTTTCACAAAAATGAGATTCTGATATAAAAATCCATCTAAGACTTAACGCTTGACAGAAGAATTTACTATTAAATTGCAAAGTCAGAATTAACACCACAAATTGCGAATAAAGGGTATTAAATATAATGTCACTAGACACGAGTAAAGGCGCGCCATTGTTTTACGGCGAAGAAAGGCGCGGCCAAGGACTGCCACTTCAGCATTAAATATTTCCCAAGAACTCTTTGGTGATGGTACGTACATATTATTACACCCGCAATAATAGATGACCGTGAAAATAACACGTCTTTCTTCGCCGGCGTTCGTCGCAATTGACTAGATTTTGGGGCCTTTCTTCTTCGCTGAAGTTTATTTTATGCGTCTTTTTTCGCGGTCAACTTTTGACCGAAATGTATTTATATTGATTTATATTTATTTTCGTTTTTCTAAAAAAATGGAAGAATTCAAAAAAAAACTCTTAACGGCCTAATCAGGCGACTTGCTTAAGCTCAAAACAAACCAGCTGCTTTCTGAAAACCAAAATTTATTCATATCTGCCCAGGTAGTTATAATGGCTCTCCCACCGAAAGTAATCACTACAAACTTTATTTCAATAAAAAAATACCGCTCATACGCGTATTTGCACAGATCAAATTATTTTTGTAATTTGCGGTTTAGGTTTTTATTGTAAAATTTATTACTTTTGCTATGATTGTTTTGACTGTG
>NW_023458556.1:2410561-2428976 GCF_013731165.1 Rhagoletis pomonella
ATATGTATGTACATACAAACGAGCACCAATTAATTTTATTTAAAGAAATGGCGTGTCGTCTATTTCCGCTGTAGCAAACGTAGTACATAGGGCGACATCTAGATGTCATCTACCTCGCCCTATTCACTACAGATGTCGCCCTATGCACTATGTTTTTTTATAGGAGCTTTTCAAAGCAAAGGTTTTATGGTGTGGGACACACAACATTGAAAGTTTCTGGATCCACAACATTGAAAGTTTCTGGACACACAACATTGCAAGTTGATAAAAGCGTTGTAAAAAGCAGGCGAATTGGCTCATAAATACTTTAGATATATAGCTTTAATTTTTTTCGTCGCGGTAGACTTTCCGATGGAAACACCCATATGTAGAGCTACATAAAAGGACTTAATATTCCCGCCAACCCACTCCGCATTTCACACATTAAGCCAGTTTGAGAAAATCTTTCACTTCACTCCTTTGTTTACCACGTAGGCCTACATTTATTTTTATTTTCCTTGAGGACACAATTTTTGGAAGGTTAAAAGATTCTAGAAAATAAAGATCAGCACTGCACTTGATACGTATATATATTTATGTAGGTGCATACTTAATATAACATCAGAACTATCAGAAACTGAAAAAAGTACTAAAAATTAATGCTTACTAAACGCAAATCACACTCAAGTCTTTTCCTCTTAACGCTCAATCGAAGGGCATTTAGTTGAATATTTTCGTTGAACTCTATTTCAATGCCACGAAAATTGGTGGCAGCGCTTTCTACAGAAATAGAGACATCTCAAGTCATTAGTAAAATTTCGAATAATAGAATAGAAACCTTAGTTGCAAGCAGTGGCCTCTTAAGTTCAGTGCTGTTTTCATATATGCGCACCTGGTCAACGTAATTGACAGCTTTTGGCACAGTCATAAACAACAAATTTTGACATTTATTTTCATTGACAGCTTCGCAAAAACCCATGGCCATTAAATAGAGCGGCAATTAAACTAAAGTTTGCCAGTATTAATTTCCATGGCTATGTATCGGTAATTCGTTTGGCATTTATTGGATAATGGTTCAAAGAAAAATTTATTTAGAAACACTGTTGGTTTTTCTAATGTGTATAGGCGCACGCGAGGCCCGAGAATCACCAAGTACACCGCCCAGTTCGAATCCCGTTTACAAGATCGAGGCCAACGACGAACATGATGGTATGTTCTACGTCTATGTTATATTACGTAAATAAGCTAAGCATAAGAAACTGCTAGATTTAAAAAATAATAATAATGCTGTTATATTTACTACGTACATACATACATATGTATGTATTTATAAACTTGTATGTATCTTCTCTAACTTTTTAGTTCATTTCTGAGAAAAGTCAAGTGGCCGTTGGGCGCTTATGGTCTGATTATGGCAACTTAACGTAACTTATGGCTCTCTCTTAACAACTCTGTTAAATGGTTTATTTCGATTCTCTAAGTTCTACGTTCCGTTAAATTAAGTTAAGTTGCCATAATCAGGCTTTTAGATTAGTATCGTAAAATAAACGCAGCATGGCCTGGGTTTCTTTCAGAGCTTCTCTTAATCCTTTCATGCCCGATGTTGTCTTTTAGGCCACATTGATATTTTGGTTTATACATATTTTCGTTTGAAATATTTTTTGTAACGGTTTGTGTTTGTCGTGCATGTAAATAGCTGAATTTTTTGTCATAATGATGGAACCAGTTAGTTTTCTACGGGATTTCGTTTTTACTGCTTATGCGCAGCAAAATATTGCTAAAAGTGGTTCTGAAATATTTCTAAAGGTTTAGGTTATAAAATGAACAAAATATAATTAAATAAAGACATCACACCTTAAAATTGTTGTTGTAGTATGGCATCAAAAAAGTTTTAGCTCGATGGAATTTACTTCGAACATGAAAAGTTTAAGATAAATTCAGCATATCGAGGGCTTGTATTCAATAATTCCCTCTATCTGCAATTTTCACAAAAATGAGATTCTGATATAAAAATCCACCTAAGACTTAACGCTTGACATAAGAACGTACTATTAAATTGCAAAGTCAGAATTAACATCAGTGATGACAGGTAAGTAACAGGTGGGTTCTAACATTACAAAATAGTTTTTGTGAAAATTGCGAATAGAGGGTATTGAATATAATATCACTAGACACGAGTAAAGGCGCGCCATTGTTTTACGGCGAAGAAAGGCGCGTCATCATAGATATATACGTAGCCAAGGACTGCCACTTCATCATTAAATATTTCCCAAGAACTCTTTGGTGATGGTACGTACATATTATTACATCCGCAATCATAGTTGACCGCGAAAATAACACGTCTTTCTTCGCCATCAAATAGGTTAACGGCGTTCGTCGCAATTGACTAGATTTTGTGGCCTTTCTTCTTCGCTGAAGTTTATTTTATTCGTCTTTTTTCGCGGTCAACTTTTGACCGTAATGTATTTATATTGATTTATATTTATTTTCGTTTTTCTAAAAAAATGGAAGAATTCAAAAAAAAACTCTTAACGGCCTAATCAGGCGACTTGCTTAAGCTCAAAACAAACCAGCTGCTTTCTGAAAACCAAAATAAATTCATATCTGCCCAGATAGTTATATTGGCTCTCCCACCGAAAGTAATCACTACAAACTTTATTCCAATAAAAAATATCGCTCATACGCGTATTTGCATAGATCAAATTATTTTTGTAATTTGCGGTTTAGGTTTTTATTGTAAAATTTATTACTTTTGCTATGATTGTTTTGACTGTGACAAAAATTTTACTTGCAGAAACATCGTATACGTATTCGCAATTTCAAAAGTCGGGGCGCTTTACGGCGCCAGCTACCGTTATTCCACGTTTCAAAAACTACTCAGTGGACGATTTCCATTTCCTTGCGGTGTTGGGCAAAGGCAGTTTTGGCAAGGTAATTCTAATTCGCCCTTAAAATTTTAATTTTTTTTTTTTTTTAATTTAAACTAAAACTTCCTATATTTGAACGCATCGCTTGATTTCCAGGTGCTGCTGGCTGAGCTACGCGACACCACCTACTACTACGCAGTCAAGTGTCTGAAGAAAGATGTCGTTCTCGAGGATGACGATGTCGATTCAACCTTAATTGAACGCAAAGTGTTGGCATTGGGCACCAAACATCCGTATCTGTGTCACCTGTTTTGCACATTTCAAACAGAGGTAAATAGGAAACAATCAAAACAACTACATATCTGCCAAATGAAACATTTTATTTCGGGCGTTTAATTTATTAGAGAAAGCAGTTCGTTGCGACCAGAAATCGTTTCGAAAATTTCTAATTTATTCGTTGTCTTTGTTGTTTGTTGTTGGTGGTGTTGGTTGATGCAAGCACTGCAGTTTGCCTACCAATTACAAACGATTTAAAATGTTCCTGTCTCAATTTAAATTACAACAACAAACGCTGCTGTTGATTATTTTCGATTTATTTTGATTCGCATTGGCACCAAGTACTGGCCTATTATTAGATTCTTAATTTTTTTGGCGCATTTTAATGAATATTGAAATATTTACATATGTATGTAGCTGTATACACATACATATCTACTATGGGTATGTTTGCTATTGAAGTACCTAATAAAAAACTATTTCGAGCAGACTGTCTGTTTCCATGTCCATTTGTCATAAATTAAAGTCGCCTAAACTTAGTAATTCTAGTTGCATATATGTAGTTGAACATACATACATACACATATGTGCGGTCGTATACTTGTTGTTGCATTGCACAAGTACCCATTAACCCTGGCGTAGTTGTAATTTCGTGTTTTACATGGGCGGCCCGGCCCGTTGAAATGGCCACTAAATATGCGATATACACCTGCCGGCATCCTCCCAGCCACATGCCACAAAGAGCAACCCCAAATAACTCAATTAAATATTTGAGGAAAGGTGAAATGATAAATTTAGCTCACCGTTTGACCATCGATCGGTGAATAAGTTCGAACGCGCGCGTTGTCGCAGCCAGCTCGAGCGATGGCCAATTTTCAAATGTGGATCAGGGCATTTGATTAAAGTGAATGTCGGCATTAATTGCGTACATAGCCGGAGGAGAAACTACCCACTCGTCGCGCACCTCACACGCCGCACACACATCCGACGCAATGGTGGCGTAATGGTTTTGCGGTTTTACGTCTGTGATTCCTTTGAATAGAACCGCAAACAATTTGAAATCCATACGCGTTTTTTGCGATAAGAAATGCACAAGCACTTTCACTACATACGTACAAATTGTAACTATGTACATATATACGTGGAACATATTTAGGTAGGCTTCCCTATGCTGACATAGCTTCTTATTCGTATTTTGCACTGCAACCGACTAAGCGATTTTGGCTGAGTTCAACAAAGCACGCCAGTTGTGTCTTTTCTGTGCCAACAGACATCAATTGGCCTGGAACTTCCTAGGAAAGCCGAGTGCTTTTCCACTTCGTCTTGCCATCGCAGAGGTGGCCTCTATCTTCCTCTACGACCACTGGATTCCTACTTGAATGCTTTCAGGGCTGGAGCGTCTGTGTTCATTCGAACGACATGCCCAAAAGCCAGCTCTAATAGTCAAAAAAAATTGAAATGGCTGTCTGAAAACTGGATAGACATCTTTATCAAAGAGCTCCACACCCTAAGGGCCCAGGTATGTATTTCTTGGTGGCAATCTGTTCGAACTCCTCGGCGGGATGTACCAGCTATAGATACATATACTTGCATATGTATGTATGTATGTACATATATGTATGCTTTTTGTTTTTTCTTCAAAAAAAAAAAACAATGTCAGAATCATCGGCTTGCATTCTGCTACCTGCGTTACCGCATGACCAGTCTGGCTCACTTGGGCTCACTTGGTAGCGCCACTAAGTCCATATTTTTTGTTTATTAACAGATTGCGACAAAAGTTTCTGTCCTGCTTGGCAGTAATTGAGAATCGCATTGCTTCGTTAACTGATTTAAGCTTATAGATTTCAATTAGGGTTTGCTCCTGAACCTCAGCCCTGCCAGTTAACACCTCTTATATTAATGTAAATGTTTAACTTTTTTCCAGAGCCATTTGTTCTTCGTTATGGAATACCTCAACGGTGGGGATTTAATGTTCCACATACAGGAGAGTGGACGTTTCCCGGAAGAACGCGCTCGATTCTACGGTGCCGAAATAATATCCGGTCTGAAGTTCCTACACAAGAAAGGCATCATATACAGGTAAAACGTCAGTTCAACTTAGTATGTGCGTATGTTTTCAAACCTCTCCTCCGATTCTGCAGAGATCTTAAGCTGGATAATGTGCTGCTGGATTACGAAGGGCATGTCCGAATTGCCGATTTCGGTATGTGCAAATTGCAGATCTACCTCGACAAAACAGCGGACAGCTTTTGCGGAACACCAGACTACATGGCGCCTGAAATCATAAAGGTAAATTTACAAATTATACAAGCAATCTCTTTATTCACCTTCATCTTCCACGCCCAGGGCGAGAAATACAATCAAAATGTCGATTGGTGGTCATTTGGTGTTTTGCTCTATGAAATGTTGATTGGTCAATCGCCGTTCAGCGGCTGCGATGAAGATGAACTATTTTGGTCGATCTGCAATGAGATTCCATGGTTCCCCGTTTACATATCCGCAGAGGCCACCGGCATTTTGAGAGGGGTAAGTCCTCCATATCAAACCTTAATATATTTTCATAGGCTAAGGATCCATTGTTTTGATAGCTACTCGAAAAAGATTACACTAGGCGCATTGGATCTCAGTACAGCCCTGCTGGCGACATCAGCGAGCACATATTCTTCAGACCCATAGACTGGGATTTGTTGGAGAAGCGGCAGTTACCGCCGCCCTTCAAGCCACTTGTGGTGAGTTGTGTAATGATAAAAACGTATTGGATCATTTGATACCAATGGGTATTTAATTTTTTTCTTAGAAACATCCATTGGATACGCAATATTTCGACCGCGTTTTCACCAAAGAACGCGTGCGACTGACGCCCATCGAAAAGGAAATTCTGCAGTCCATGGACCAGAAACCATTCATGGGATTCACATATACAAACCCACACATCACCTTAGATTAAAATTACTTAATATACAACATACCTAAATGCATAATAACTGTCTGTATTCTGTAGAGATATGGGTATCAGTAAGTTTAAGGAGACCTAAGGCCTAAGAATTGATTTGGAAAATACTTTGCTAGGGACCTTTGGCAATAGATTGAGATAGCAATCCGAAGTTTGTTTCAAACCAGTATTTAAACCAGGATAGTTTAGTTTAGGTAAATGAGAGTTAAGTGCATATTTTTAAACATAAGAAATCAATTCATCCTTTTAAACACCATTATCCTTATTGTTAAAAAATATATGTTTGTATGTACATACATAGATTTGGGATTTACAAGATGTTTAACACGTTATAAAGCCGTACGATCGTAAAATTTTACAAGAGCTTAACATTTTGTTGTTGTCTTGCATAGAAAAGGAATACAACTATGAGTTCTGTGTAGTAATTTTATGAGACTACATACATATGTGAATCCACGGATAGTATTTTAAGACAATTAACACTTGCGAGTTCATTGAAGCCGGCAAGCTTTTGAATAAATACAATACAGTACATACATATAAAAGTACTATACATAAAAGTATACATATATTTATTTCCATAAAAAAAAAATGTTATAAAGAAATTTAACATTAAATCATCGCCCCGTGAAGATTTCTAAAGAGACTTACTTATTCATAAAAAAAACGTCGTACAAGCAGTGTGACCCTATTTAGTATTAAGCTAGTCAAACCCGGTAAACACATAGAAAACTATTGCTAAATATTAACTAATGTTACCTGTGTACAGACAAAATTATCGAGATATTTTAAGTTACTCGTAATGTGTTTTAGAAATACTACATATGTAAATAATTATAAAATGGTTTTATTAATAAAATTAAACAGAAAATGAGCTGAAAAGTGTTGCAGGTTCGTATAAAAACCAAATGCTTACTAACACCCGCAAGCGATGCCTCTTTGGCCGATTCCAATGAAGCACGTCAGACGTTTCTTTTCTGTAACAACTGAAGTCAATTGAAATTTCCAATTGAAGCCAAGTCCTTCTTCTTATGGTCTTTTCATCGCAGAGTGTGCCTTAACTAATTTTTCATAACCGATAATCTAACATATGAGCCATTCTTTTATAATTCGGACGGATTTCGTAAAAAATAAAATGATATCACCATATCTCCGATTCGCTTCAAATGTTTTTATGGGTTCTATACATGAAATAGCCTAACACGTACTCGGGGAAAATCTGTAAAAATTTGGATTTTTCGTGATTCTGACTGTCCGTGTACACGATAACTCGAGAAAAAATTGGGATATGTCCACGTAGTTTGGTAGGTAAGTTTCCCTTTATCCAAGGTAGGTTGGGATTGAAAAAGGGCAACATCGAACAATAACCACGCCCACCTTCCATATAACGGTATATTCCAAACATGCAAAAACTACGATATTTCCGTAAATACTGGATCCAAATTGTTGAAAGTTGGTACGCGAAATAGAATTTTGGCATAAAATAAGACTTATGAAATTTTTTGAAAATGGGCGTGACACCGCCCACTTACGATGAACTGCTGCATCTCTATAGTCCCTTCGCCAATTCCCACCAAACTCGGTACGAACATTGCTTAGAGCCTCTCTATGAAACCCTTTGAACATTTTTTTTTAAATCAGACAAGAACCACGCCCTCCTTTTATTTATTTCGCATCCCCGAATGTCTAAAATTCCACATTCGCAAAATCCGTAATGCGTATATCGCACGTTGGATAGTATAACGAATTATTTCAAAATTTCAGTTTTGTGGGAAAACGCAATCAAAGTTTTATCAATTCATACAGTTGGTATACAAAAAGACAGATGGAAAGACACATATACCTTTGCCATATTTGGGAAGTTCGGTTATCTGTTAGTCTGCACATCTTCTACTTTATAAGCTTATTAGTTGCAATTATGAAATCTCCAAAAACGTAATTTTTGAGTTACATATATATATTATTAAACGTGTGATATGTACATTATTTAGACCGTGCCGGAAAAAAAGTTCGCCGGCCACCTTCTAATCTAACTATGTTTCAAGACAATTTCGAAAAAATAGCCTTTTTACATTTTTTGTTATAATTGGATACAGTTTTTTTTTCCCCAAAGTTCATTGGTCTCAACTACCCAGTTCCCGTACTTATCCACCAGATGCCGGATTCTGCCAGATTTGGTTGATTACACATTTCACCTGTTACTGTTCCATGTTGTGTTCCTACTTTTAGGTCCACTGCGATTATCAGAATTACACTGGCGGTCTCGGTTTTTATAGCCATAATATAACTAAATTAAAGCTCACTAAAATCATTAAACCTTTCATAAGGAATTATTTTGTTATTTAAGTAGAACTATTAAAAAAAAAATTTTGTTGTCGGATGTAAGTGTCACTGTATAAATGGGGGCCCTAGGTTCGGCCAAAAAAAAAACTTTTTTTGTTTGCTTGTAAGATGGTACAGTCCATTAGATACATACATACATAACTATGTATGTATGTAAGCCGGCGTTAAAATAAATGTTCGTTCCCTAATGAAGGCGCGTGCATGCCCAAGTACTTACTTATGTACATATCTATGTATGTAGGTAATTTATCGGTCGATTATCGATAGCAACCGAACTTCAGTTGCGTTGCTAGTTGCCGAAACGATATTACAGATGGCAACTGACCATTCTCAACTGACAACTGCAGTTGCCACAAAGTGCGTATTCGGGCAACTACATTTTTGTGAATTCTATAAAGGGTGTTGGAGCCTATTTAGCAGCTAAAATTAAAAGGAATGTAAAATAGTTTAAACGATATTAACATTTTGCAATGTACTTTGACAACAAACAACAATTTTAAATTTCAGTTCTCGTGATGAACGTGCTTTTGGTGAATCAAAAGTGAACTGATTGCAAATTTTTTCCTCTAGCAACTGATTTCGTAAATTGAAGTGGTTGGAGAGGAACTTCCTTCTGAGAAAAATCGAAGAGATGCGCAAGCTTTTAGGAGCAGAGGTATTGAAGTTTCGGATAAAAGATAAACCTTGAAAGCGATAACTTTTGCTTACAGTGCGGGCGGTAGCTTTTAAAAGGTTGGAATTATCCTTTAAATGTCGCCTGATTGATTGAGGCCGTGCACTTCTCCCCCTCTTAAAAAAACAATTGAACTGAACTTAGCATTATTGCTGACTTTTATTTAAAACTCTTTATTTTAATAATTTAATTTGACTAGCACAGCTTATTTACAACCATTTGCCGGTTGTCGAACTGTCAAATTTCGATTATCGATAACTCTACATTCCATTTACAAATTCCATTGCCATTCGTAATACAAAAATTTTTCCCAGTTGCGTTGCCAGCTGGGCAACCGAACCGTGATTGCGTTGCTATCCGTAATCGACTCATTAACGTCACGTTTTGATCACCCTACTTAAAAAAGTTAGTCACATTAATAGGAGATGAGATTTCCACAAATTTCACAACAGTTTAATATGAGGCCTTAAAAGCCAGAGAAGCTTAACTGGCATTAAAAAGTAATTGAGACACAGCTTAAAATGCTTCGAAACGGTAATAGCCCGAGGTACGCCTTCTTAGTTTTCTTCTTTTTTTTTTGCTTAAAAATTACTTGTTGCATTTCAGGTGACGATATGTTAATATTGCTTTCAACACAGACCACCTCTTCATATTGATATGTATTCATTACCAAATCTAAGCAAATGCTTATGTGTGTGCATATGTACATTAAAGTGGTCCAAAAATGTATGTGAAAAAAAAAAAATAAGGTCGTATTTTTAATGCCGCCACCTTCTAGGATTATTCTATACCGACAAAAAATATACCCCTATTTTTTATTTTGAAATAAAAAAAAAATTTAGGGAGTGCTCAAAGCGCTCACAGTTTTCAATGTATTTTATATGGGGAAAAAACAACTTTTCGTAAATATAGTGTAGAATTCTTGCAAATCAATATTTTTCGATGGGAAAACTTTGCTTATCTTCAGGAGATTCCCAGTAATAATACCCAATTGTTCCTTTAATCATTTTTTCATGGTAACTATATTTAATAGGTCCTAGAAAATGCTATGGGGGGGGGGGGGAGGCAATAAAAAATCTTTAATCATAAAAAATGGTTAAATAAACAATTGGATATTAATATTTGAAGTCTCATGAAGAGAACCACAGTTTTACGATTCCGACTTTATTATTTTTGACCACTCTAATGTACATACAAACGTACATATGTATATGGAGCGACTAGCAACGAGAGCTCGAGCATTTGAATGTAAGCAGCAACTGGACGATGAAGCTGCAAAAGCTACATAGTATGTAAGTATTAACCCAGTATGGAAAGAAACTAGTTTATGTAAATATCGATGTTCAACTAGTTTTTTAACCACCACAACTAGTTGAAGATCTGACTTTCTTCCTTGGAACGACGTGTTGACTTTAACATGGCAATGTCCCAGGCATCAGTCAATTATCCGACTCTGCATTTGAGCTCAACTACTTTAAAACACATTTGGCTTAAAACACTTTAAAGTCAGTCGTTTGTTTACGCCATCGTTCTGCACTTCACAGATGCTTTGTTCATAATTAAGAAAAACCGAAATTAAAAATTTAAAATTAAATGTTCCGCCTAATGAGATTTGAACATGGACATTCTTTGCACGCTCAGTTATAACCAGCTACATATGTATGTATGTAAATGTTCAGTTTGAAATGTGTGCAAGCAGCAAGTCGATTGTCCGACTCTGCATTTGATGTCAACTACTTTAAAATGCATTTGGCTTTCAGCAATGCAAAGTCAGTATGTTTCTTTGACAGACGACTTTTCATGCTGAAATAGTTAATTGCCCACAGTTAGATGATTTTACATTTAATACTATGAACTATTTGCAAGGATATGTATCAAATGTGTAAGCATCTGGTTTTTCTCGATGAGGCTGCTAGGTGATTAGACATCCATTACCTTTTCAGGCAACAGAAATAATAATGAATAATATTTCATCAGATTTTACTTGAGAGCTACATACTAAGCTTAAAATTACCTTTTTCAAATTATCAATAAAAAATTTACTTCTTTGGTCATTTTAATTTATCGAATAATTCGAAACTTATCTCCACATCCGTAGATGTAGTTGGACAAACTTTAAATAAATCACGATTGATCTTCACCCCCAGTTTTGAGCTAGTAAAAACTTAAAGAGCTTGAGGCCGTTTTTAATGAAAAACTATAGTGGAAAAGCAACAATTATTAAAAAAAAAATGGTAGAAGTGATAGCTATTTCAGAAATCACCACATTTTCTCATCAGACTTCTTTCAGTGGGATTCGATCCAACGACCCCAGCCTTTTATTTGAAACTTTGTAATGGCCACTATTTAAAAGAGCTTGTAATTGTAAGCTTAGTATACAGTTCGGAAGAAATATTATTCATTATTTCAGTGGCTTGAAAAGTGGTACGCCTTTGTGGTAATTTTTCTTTAAGAAATAAATATGGGGCGATCCAACCAAATCTTTTTTTAATGTTAAACAGTTCTGGATGTCGGAATCTTTATTATTCTCTGGCATTTACTTAAAACAAAAATAATTTCATTCAGAAATGAAATTGTGTAAAAATGTTATAGCTGCACCGATTACCAGTAGCTCACTAGGACAAAATATGTATTCATTTATACTAAGTATGTGAGCTTAGTAAACTCAGAACTTTAAAGCTGTTTTTCTCGTGCTTCTGATTTTTTGGATTATGACACTCTTGCATCAAATGCGCACTATGTATTTTGTTTATTGTGCAACATTAAATAAAAACAGAAAACTTTCGTAAAAATTTCAAACTTGTTAAATCGATATTTTACAACTATTTTGAGTATGCAGTTTTCTTCTTCTGCCAACTGAAGCCAAGTCCTTCTCCACCTGGTATTTCCATTGCAGTGGGGGCCTCCCTCTTCCTCTGCTACCACCAGCGGGTTTCGAATTGAATGCTATGAGAGCTGGAGCGTCGGTGTCCATCATCCATCGTCATCGTTCCATCGTCTGCGTACTCGCCGTCGGCAACGGCGTTTATAAAAATATAGTACATTGTGTAACAACAACAACATAAATCCAAGTTTTAAACTTGGTGGAACATAAGAAAATCAGAAAACTTTCGTAAAGATCTCGAGCTTTTTTATTCGATTTTAAATATTTCTAGAATGCAGTTTTTTAGGCCACTCAATTCTTGTATAATAAAGTGCAAGTTTAAAGTAGCTGGGACTTACCATTGATTTTTGGGAACTATTTTTTGTGTGTTGAAGGTGTTGCTCATTTTCTCATCGTTAACAAAAAAATCGCCAAAATCAACGGCAAGTCCCACCTGGTCCAAAGTTTCGCTTTAGTACACAAAAATTGAATGACCCACGAAACTGCATTCCAAAAGTATTTAAAATCGAATTAAAAAGCTCGAAATTTTACGAAAGTTTTCTGATTTTTTTTTTTAATGTTCCACAAAGATTGAAACTTGGATTTATGTGGTTGTTGTTACACAATGTACTATATTTTTATAAACAAAAAATTTCAATTAAAAAATATTAAGATAAATGGTCGAATCTAGTTAATATGTGAGTTTCGTAAAGTTATGATAAGCACTATATGTGTTGCAAACGTGTACAAACATACAAATGTATGTGTGTATGGAACGTGGGCATGTCAACGATCTGTATTTGTTGTTTAGATTAGGGTAGATAGGTTTATTTTGCCAATTTTTATTCAGGAAAATAGTTATTAGTAAAAATTTATACAGCAAAAATCCAGTAAAACTTTAAAGCGCAGCTGTCATTTTCACTTACGAAAACGTCAACCAGTAAAATTTTTACTAGCTTTTACTTAACAGTGTGTAAAAAAACGCAACTAATACCTCAGCAATCGAGGCAGCAAATATCCAATTTAATGTTGCCAGAAATGATTGAAATTCAAGGGGCGATAAGCGTTAAAAACGTCGATCGTCCCTCACGGAGTGGAATTGGGAGTCAACCCTATTGGTCTTGGTAACTCAAACAGCCTATTCGGATAGTCGATTTTGCTTTGATTATTCATTAAGCTTGGATGTGATGCGGTAACACTGTTACAAATCCAAAAACTTGTATTCAAACGATATAAAAGCTTTGAATACATTCCGGACACATTTTTCCAACTTTGATGTTAGGTAACTATATATAGCAAATTGTTGTCTTAATCTTATTGCTTTTGTTGTTTTTGTATGCATTTTTGCCTTCATTGTGGCTCTTCCGTTGGTAACCTGTCGATGTAATTTAGTAATGCTTAGTAAATGTCTCGTTGTTTTCTTTATCAGTGGGTATACTGTAAATACATAACAACAACAACAACAGTCCAAAGTGCATGCTGCTAATACAACAACGAGAGGCTCCGATTCTGCTCCACAAGTTCGTAGGTTGAGTCTTTTGTTTTCGTATAAATGCTTGGCTCTCGACTCTGTCTGCTTCACTTCAACTTTTCGTTTTCTGAGAAACAACTCATCCTCATCTCTGTATTTTCAACTATCCCGCTCTTAAAGAAAATACGAAATGAAGGTAGAATTCAGAAACTCTTACCTATTACAAATATTACAGCTATTGACCAATTTGGCCCTTTTGGTGGGATTGAGTTCGGCGGGCTTTCTAGGCGGTAGTTCAGGAGGCGTTGGTGGTGGATACAGTGGCGGGAACGGTGGTCATGGCGGACACGGCGGATATGGTGGTCCGGGGGGCCACGTTGAAGTGAAAACCGTTCATATCATTCAGGAAGGAGGTAGAAGTCATGGCGGACACGGTAGTCACGGAGGTCATGGCAGTCACGGGGGCCACGGCGGCCATGGTTATCATGGCGGTTTTAGTGGACACGGCGGCGGCGGCCACGGTGGTGGTGAAGTAAAAACAATCAAAGTTATACACGAGCAGGGAGGCAGTGGATATGGTCACGGTGGCGGACATGGGGGCGCTATTGGCGGAGGAGCCATTGGAGGCGGCGATGTGAATACGATTAAGGTTATACACGAACAAGGTAGCAGCAGCGGTTTCTCTAGTGGTTACGCTAGCAATGGAGGCTACAGCTACGGCAGCGGTGGAATTGGAGGGCATGGTGGAAATATTGGCCAAATCGGTGGTGGTTCCATTGGTGGCGGTGAGGTGAGGACCATTAAAGTTATTCACGAGCAAGACAATGCCATTGGAGGCTACGGGCATGGGTCGGGCGGTGTAGACCATGGCCAAGTAGGAGGTGGCAATTATGGCGGCGGTGCCAGTGGTGGCGTTATTAAAGTTATTCATGAGCAGGTCGGTCCAGCTGGAGGATTCGGAAATGTTGGCGGCGGTTATAGTTACAGCGGTGGTGCCGGAGATGCAATAGGAGGCGGAGAGGTGAGCACTATCAAAGTCATTCACGAACAGGGCGGTTCAGTCGGTGGTACCGGAATCAGTCACGGCGCTAATGGTGCAGGCGGTGTAGTGAAAACAATCAAAGTCATTCACGAGCAAGGAGGTGTCGCATCTGGTTATTCCAATGGCGGGTTTGGTGCTGGTGGCAGCCATGGAGGTGGCCATGGAGGTGGCCATGGAGGTGGCCATGGCCACGGTGGCGACACGTTCCAAACGCTGAATGTTATCGGAGAGTTGAGCGGAGGCCATGGGAACGCGGGCGGTGCAGATAATACGGGCGGCCACTTTAGTTCTGGTTCAGTGAACCAATACGTACCTCCGGCACCCGGCGGGGGTGGTCACCTGCCGCAAGTGAACGAGTATGTGCCCCCATCTCCAGGCGGCGATAGCCATTTGTCTCCAGTGAACGAGTACGGAGCCCCCGCAAATAGCTACTTGCCACCTGCGGTGCAATGAGCACTTTTGGTGCCTTCACAAAGAACTATTAATCTTAAATATTTAGGCTTAGTAATTTACCTTTGTTTGTATTTATGTATTTAGTACCTTACTACGTTTAGTTTCTTCGTTGTAAATATGTATGTTCACTTTTATTTGATAGAGATAAAATTTAAATAAAATTTAAAAAATTTCAAAAATTTGTATAGTTCATTTCTTCGCTAAGTGGATACTTACAAATGTCAAGTACTGATCCACAACTTCAAGTAGAGCCATGTATGTAATTATATGTACATTAGACTGCATCACCAAAACAAGTTGAGATTTTTCCGCCGAGATTACAATATTTATTATATTTGAAGACAGACGTCCACCAAAATATTTCGGAAAAATATTAAGATTTACTTAAGCTGCACCGATTTGAAAATACCTCCAAAATTGAGCTTTTTATGAATAAAAATAGTTTCTTCAAGAACTTTATGAAAAAAATCCCCTCAAATGACAAAACAGATTAAGCTACAAAAAAAAATTTAAAAATCTTTTCAACGGAGTCGTAATAATGAGATTTTTGATGCGGTTTTTTTTTACCTTTTTCAAAGATTGATTTACCAAAAACTTGAATAACTGGGGCAAAACTATTTTGATCTAGACTTGTGGCGTCCCAGTAGAAAGGTATTTTAGCACTCTTTTTATTTCTGTGCAAAAAGAAGTCATTCATGTCCTAATTTTCTTTTTTTTCAAATACCATCACATCTTAATTTAACTCGGAATGAGGTTCGTTGATCCTACCTTTCTCTTTCATCCTTTGAATGAGTTTATTAGCAAATAACTAAAAAGGGTAAGAAAATATGATACCTCACAGGTCTAAATCGGAAGAGTTTAGGTTAAGTTATTCAAGTTTTTTATACCAATCTTTGAAAAAAGTTAAAAAAAACAGCATCAAAAATCTCATTATTACGATTCCGTTGAAAATTTTTAAAAATTTTTTTTAATATAAAAATAATAATAAAAAATCGTAAATAATAATAAAAAAATCGTTGAGAAACTATTTTTATTCATAAAAAAAATTTTCAAATCGGTCCAGCTTACGTAAATCTTAATATTTTCGGAAATATTTTGGTGGACGTCTTAAAATAAAATAGATTTTATAATTCCAATGGAACCACGGTACCGATTTTTTTTCTTTTGTATGGGGGGTGATGAGGTCTAATGTACATATGTCCATATTCAAAAGATTTCATCTCACTTTCTATGTTGGTACGTAGCTAAATGTGCCGAAAGATATTTGATGTGCTGGTCCTCAAAGTTGGTAAATAAATGCCAAAATAACGACCATAGCCATACGTACATACTTACATATGTACATACAAGTGCGAGTATGTATGTATATTATGTACTTTCGAGGGTCTTACTTTTCAATTTCGTTTTGTAGTGCTTTTATCTTCATTTCTCTTAACACAGTTTGTGAAGTGAGAAACCCCCCACCTACTCAATATCGAAATGATTTACAAAACTATAAAACCAAAACTTGCAATCCAGGCTTAGCTCAGTTTTCAGAAATTATTGAACGGGAAATGAAGCAAATTGTAAGTGTTTATATCAGAACACAGTTATGTAATTTGTGGACATACATACATACACAATACTCGTAGTACATACTTACATAAATTTTATTTTAAATATTTGTAGCATTTACTAATTCATGTCTCCCTGGCATGCCTAGTGAACGAAGCGGTAGCCAGTCTTTTTAATTGGAACAACAACGAAAACATCCCACAGATAAGCGGCGGTATCGGGGATGGTTACATATATCCAATAAGGCCATCCTACAAGCAGCATACTTCCGAATATAGTCATAGTCATGACCCACAAATAAAAACCAAACTGCAACTGGAGGGCTGGCAAAATAATCAGAAGCATTATTCGCAGCTTCATAATCAAGCCCATCGAAATGTTGAGCTTATAAAAATAATACACTTACATAGATCTCCATTGGTGAAACATGATCAGGAAGCACCTACTGAAACAATTAAACTAATACACGTACGAGGCAAAGGGTACTCGAACAACTGTGAGGACTCGAATTCGCAGGGAGGTCAAGCGGTGGATTTGCCAGCGACGCCGAACTTTGGTTGGGCATGAGACTGCCACATACACTTTCTTAACGTTAAATATATATATTGGAAAGTAGCGTCAGGAGGGAGGATGAAAGCGGTTGATCTCTCGCATGAAATTCTTTAATGAATAATGAAAATTCTCTATGTGTATGTGTGTACATATGTTAAAAAAAATCATGAGTTTCACGCTTTGCTTTGTGGGCGGCCAGTGAATGGATATAGACGAAGAGTATTTATGTATGTTTTACTATATTTCTGTGTCCTTTTCGATTTACCGAAACTAATACAGCAAGAGTCACACGCATACTAACATCCTTGTGCCTTATTTATTCAAAAGTTTGGATTTAGAATTTGTTATCAGATTTCGTTGTCATTGGGTTGAGAATTACAGAGAGTACTGTATTTTTAGAGCCCCGTCAAATGATAGCGGAAATCCTCAGACCAGATTGCGAGTATAAATGACAGTGTTCAATCCAATATGGGCTCCTACGTCAAAGATTCATCGCTTTTAAACCATAATTCTAATAAAATTTGCAAGCTGCCCGAGGAATTTATCAATGGTATCTAGTTTTCTGAATAATTTATTGTTCGACCGTATTATCTGGGTTAAAAACGTGGAAAAGCCATTTAGCTACATCGAATTATTAAGCTCTTGATTTCATTAGAAGTGATGGATCATTGTCCATCTAAAAATTTTACCTACGATACCATTTTCAACTAGCCCTCCTAATGGCCCTTTTCTTCCTTGAACCAGGTTCGATTAAAGGAAAAATTCAAATTTCACTTGAATAAAAGATTCGTCTACCTAGGCACTTTAGCATTTATTTGGAAATTATAGGGCTACAAAATATCTTCTAGATCGCAGGGTCCCTTCTTCTTTTACAATAAATAATAATAAATAAATCATTTCGATTTTATCGACAACCGGATAACCGGATTCCGGATACCATGTAAAAAATAAGAGCCGCATTCGGATATCCCGTAGACTGCTACCCATAATAAATTTAACAATATTGTTATATTCGATTTTGTTGTTTAGGGACATAGTTATGGCCAGATTATTTGCTTTTTCGAACTGAACTGTCCAATACGAAATTAATAGCAAAACATTTTTTTATTGACAAATTTAAACTGGTTCATATATTTTTCCGTAATAAAAACTGACAAAAATTTGTCACTAATACAAAATAGAGCCGTAAGAATTCAAAATTTCTCCTCTAAAATCCAAGTTATAAAATAATCGTGTTTCTGTTCGTGTCAGCAACCCGGATTATCGATTATTTTTGGTAAATAGAGCGGAAAGATCAAAGAAAAATGATAAACAATAATATTTATATAAGTATTTTTATTTAAAAATGTGATGAAAATCGAACTGCTTCATTGTTGCAATATTTTGGGA
>NW_023458556.1:2429076-2442613 GCF_013731165.1 Rhagoletis pomonella
GTCATTTGAGGGGATTTTTTTCATAAAGTTCTTGAAGAAACTATTTTTATTCATAAAAAGCTCAATTTTGGAGGTATTTTCAAATCGGTGCAGCTTAAGTAAATCTTAATATTTTTCCGAAATATTTTGGTGGACGTCTGTCTTCAAATATAATAAATATTGTAATCTCGGCGGAAAAATCTCAACTTGTTTTGGTGATGCAGTCTAATGTACATATAATTACATACATGGCTCTACTTGAAGTTGTGGATCAGTACTTGACATTTGTAAGTATCCACTTAGCGAAGAAATAAACTATACAAATTTTCGAAATTTTTTTAATTTTATTTAAATTGTATCTCTATCAAATAAAAGTGAACATACATATTTACAACGAAGAAACTAAACGTAGTAAGGTACTAAATATATAAATATAAACAAAGGTAAATTACTAAGCCTAAATATTTAAGATTAATAGTTCTTAGTGAAGGCACCAAAAGTGCTCATTGCACCGCAGGTGGCAAGTAGCTATTTGCGGGGGCTCCGTACTCGTTCACTGGAGGCAAATGGCCATCGCCGCCTGGAGATGGGGGCACATACTCGTTCACTTGCGGCAGGTGACCACCCCCGCCGGGTGCCGGAGGTACGTATTGGTTCACTGAACCAGAACTAAAGTGGCCGCCCGTATTATCTGCACCGCCCGCATTCCCATGGCCTCCGCTCAACTCTCCGATAACATTCAGCGTTTGGAACGTGTTGCCACCGTGGCCGTGGCCACCTCCATGGCCACCTCCATGGCTGCCACCAGCACCAAACCCGCCATTGGAATAACCAGATGCGACACCTCCTTGCTCGTGAATGACTTTGATTGTTTTCACTACACCGCCTGCACCATTAGCGCCGTGACTGTTTCCAGTACCACCGACTGAACCGCCCTGTTCGTGAATGACTTTGATAGTGCTCACCTCTCCGCCTCCTATTGCATTTCCGGCACCACCGCTATAACTATAACCGCCGCCAACATTTCCGAATCCTCCAGCTGGACCGACCTGCTCGTGAATAACTTTAATAACGCCACCACTGGCACCGCCGCCATAATTGCCACCTCCTACATGGCCATGGTCTACACCGCCCGACCCATGTCCGTAGCCTCCAATGGCATTGTCTTGCTCGTGAATAACTTTAATGGTTCTCACCTCACCGCCACCAATGGAACCACCACCGATTTGGCCAATATGTCCACCATGCCCTCCAATTCCACCGCTGCCGTAGCTGTAGCCTCCATTGTTATCGTAACCACTAGAGAAACCGCTGCTGCTACCTTGTTCGTGTATAACCTTAATCGTATTCACATCGCCGCCTCCAATGGCTCCTCCGCCAATAGCGCCCCCATGTCCGCCACCGTGACCATATCCACTGCCTCCCTGCTCGTGTATAACTTTGATTGTTTTTACTTCACCACCACCGTGGCCGCCGCCGCCGTGTCCACTAAAACCGCCATGATAACCATGGCCGCCGTGGCCGCCGTGGCTACCGTGACTGCCATGGCCTCCGTCACTACCGTGTCCGTCATGACTTCCACCTCCTTCCTGAATGATATGAACGGTTTTCACTACAACGTGGCCCCCCGGACCACCATATCCGCCGTGTCCGCCATGACCACCGTTCCCGCCACTGTATCCACCACCAACGCCTCCTGAACTACCGCCTAGAAAGCCCGCCGAACTCAATCCCACCAAAAGGGCCAAATTGGTCAATAGCTGTAATATTTGTAATAGGTAAGAGTTTCTGACATTTACCTTCATTTCGTATTTTCTTTAAGAGCGGGATAGTTGAAAATACAGAGATGAGGATGAGTTGTTTCTCAGAAAACGAAAAGTTGAAGTGAAGCAGACAGAGTCGAGAGCCAAGCTTTTATACGAAAACAAAAGACTCAACCTACGAACTTGTGGAGCAGAATCGGAGCCTCTCGTTGTTGTATTAGCAGCATGCACTTTGGACTGTTGTTGTTGTTGTTGTTATGTATTTACAGTATACCCACTGATAAAGAAAACAACGAGACATTTACTAAGCATTACTAAATTACAACGACAGGTTACCAACGGAAGAGCCACAATGAAGGCAAAAATCCATACAAAAACAACAAAAGCAATAAGATTAAGACAACAATTTGCTATATATAGTTACCTAACATCAAAGTTGGAAAAATGTGTCCGGAATGTATTCAAAGCTTTTATATCGTTTGAATACAAGTTTTTGGATTTGTAACAGTGTTACCGCATCACATACAAGCTTAATGAATAATCAAAGCAAAATCGACTATCCGAATAGGCTGATTGTGTTAGCAACACCAATAGGGTTGACTCCCAATTCCACTCTGTGAGGGACGATCGACGTTTTTAACGCTTATCGCCCCTTGCATTTCAATCATTTCTGAGGTATTAGTTGCGTTTTTTTTACACACTGTTAAGTAAAAGCTAGTAAAAATTTTACTGGTTGACGTTTTCGTAAGTGAAAATGACAGCTGCGCTTTAAAGTTTTACTGAATTTTTGCTGTATAAATTTTTACTAATAACTATTTTCCAGGATAAAAATTGGCAAAATAAATAAAAATTGGGAAATATGTATTTATTTAATAAGAAATTGGAAAACAACAAGTTACTGGTCGTGCGTTGTAGTAATTTCTTGCATGCTTCTCTCTTGGTTACTGGAAAGTTGCTGGAGTGTTTTTTTCCAGAGAATACGAAAACCAACGACCAAGTCATTTCACATAGCAAAGTTCAATGAAGTATAAGAAGCCAAATTGGAAAGATGTGATAAAGTAAAAGTGAATGAACGCCCCTAATCTAAACAACAAATACAGATCGTTGACATGCCCACGTTCCATACACACATACATATGTATGTTTGTACACGTGTGCAACGCATATAGTGCTTATCGTAACTTTACGAAACTCACATATTAACTAGATTCGACCATTTATCGTAATATTTTTAAATAGAAATTTTTTGTTTATAAAAATATAGTACATTGTGTAACAACAACCACATAAATTCAAGTTTCAATCTTTGTGGAACATTAAAAAAAAAATCAGAAAACTTTCGTAAAATTTCGAGCTTTTTAATGCGATTTTAAATACATTTGGAATGCAGTTTCGTGGGTCATTCAATTTTTTTGTAATAAAGCGAAAGTTTGGACTAGCTGGGACTGCCGTTGATTTTGGAAATTTTTTTTATTGACGATGTCAGTAAATTTCTTTAATACAAAATATCAAGCCCTAACCGCTAAAATAACGTAAGCGACACAGATGCAGAAATATTCCTAGAGCATCTAGATGCATTTCTGCATCAAAAAGAAAATTTTGAAAAAAATGTCGCTTACGTTATTTTGGCAGTTAGGGCTCGATATGTTCGACGATTTTTTATATGGAGAAAACACCTTCAACAAAAACAAAAAATAGTTCCCAAAAATCAACGCTAAGTTCCAGCTACTTTAAACTTGCACTTTATTATACAAGAATTGAATGGCCTACAAAACTGCATACCAGAAATATTTAAAGTCAAATTAAAAAAGCTCGAGCTCTTTACGAAAGTTTTCTGATTTTTTTTGTGTTCCACAAAGTTTAAAACTTGGATTTATGTGGTTGTTGTTACACAATGTACTATATTTTTATAAACGCCGTTGCCGATGGCGAGTACGCAGACGATGGAACGATGACGATGGATGATGGACACCGACGCTCCAGCTCTCATAGCATTCAATTCGAAACCCGCTGGTGGTAGCAGAGGAAGAGGGAGGCCCCCACTGCAATGGAAATACCAGGTGGAGAAGGACTTGGCTTCAGTTGGCAGAAGAAGAAAACTGCATACTCAAAATAGTTGTAAAAGATCGATTTAACAAGTTTGAAATTTTTACGAAAGTTTTCTATTTTTATTTAATGTTGCACAATAAACAAAATACATATCGCGCATTTAATGTAAGAGTGTCATAATACAAAAAATCAGAAGCACGAGAAAAACAGCTTTAAAGTTCTGAGTTTACATACGCTCACATACTTAGTAGAAATGAATACATATATTGTTCTAGTGAGCTACTGGTAATCGGTGCAGCTATAACATTTTTACACAATTTCATTTCTGAATGAAATTATTTTTGTTTTAAGTAAATGTCAGAGAATAATAAAGATTCCGACATCCAGAACTGTTTAACATTAAAAAAAGATCTGGTTGGATCGCCCCATATTTATTGCTTAAAGAAAAATTACCAGAAAGGCAAACCACTTTTCAAGCCACCGAAATAATGAACAATATTTCTTCAGAACTGTATACTAAGCTTACAATTACAAGCTCTTTTAAATAGTGGCCATTGCAAAGTTTCAAATAAAAGGCTGGGGTCGTTGGATCGAATCCCACTGAAAGAAGTCTGATGAGAAAATGTGGTGATTTCTGAAATAGCTAACATTTCTACCATTTTTTTTTTAATTATTGCTGCTTTTCCACAATAGTTTTTCATTAAACACGGCCTCAAGCTCAATAAAAACTGTTGAATAAAAGGTTTGATGTTGAAAGAAATTTTAGAAATTGTGAAAGCGCAGTTCCAAATTTTGAACACAGACATGGGTATGCACATATATTAGAAAAAAAAACTTTAAATATTTACTAGCTCACAACTGAGAGTGAAGATCAATCGAGATTTACTTAAACTTTGTCCAACTACATCTACGGATGTGGAGATAAGTTTCGAATTATTCGATAAATTTAAATTACCAAAGAAGTAAATTTTTTATTGATAATTTGAAAAAGGTAATTTTAAGCTTACTATGTAGCTCTCAAGTAAAATCTGATGAAATATTGTTCATTATTATTTTTGTTGCTTGAAAAGGTAATGGATGTATAATCACCTAGCAGCCTCATCGAGAAAAACCAGATGCTTACACTTTTGATACATATCTTTGCAAATAGTTCAATATTAGTTGTAAAATCACCTAACTGTGGGCAATTAACTATTTCAGCATGAAAAGTCGTCTGTCAAAGAAACATACTGACTTTGCATTGCTTTAAGCCAAACGCATTTTAAAGTAGTTGAAATCAAATGCAGAGTCGGATAATTGACTGATGCCTGGGACATTGCCATGTTAAAGTCAACAGTTCGTTCCAAGGAAGAAAGTCAGATCTTCAACTAGTTGTGGTGGTGAAAAAACTAGTTGGACATCGATATTTACATAAACTAGTGTCTTTCCATACTGGGTTAATACTTACATACTATGTACCTTTTGCAGCTTCATCGTCCAGTTGCTGCTTACATTCAAATGCTCGTGCTCTCATTGCTAGTCGCTCCATATACATACGTTTGTATGTACATTAGAGTGGTCCAAAATAATAAAGTCGGAATCGTAAAACTGTGGTTCTCTTCAGGAGACTTCAAATATTAATATCCAATTGTTTATTTAACCATTTTTTATGATTAAAGATTTTTTATTGCCTCCCCCCCCCCATAGCATTTTCTAGGACCTATTAAATATAGTTACCATGGAAAAATGGTTAAAGGAACAATTGGGTATTATTACTGGGAATCTCCTGAAGATAAGCAAAGTTTTCCCATCGAAAAATATTGATTTGCAAGAATTCTACACTATTTTTACGAAAAGTTGTTTTTTCCCCATATAAAATACATTGAAAACTGTGAGCGCTTTGAGCACTCCCTAAATTTTTTTTTTATTTCAAAATAAAAAAATAGGGGTATATTTTTTGTCGGTATAGAATAATCCTAGAAGGTGGCGGCATTAAAAATACGACCTTATTTTTTTTTTCACATACATTTTTGGACCACTTTAATGTACATATGCACAAACATAAGCATTTGCTTAGATTTGGTAATGAATACATATCAATGTGAAGAGGTGGTCTGTGTTGAAAGCAATATTAACATATCGTCACCTGAAATGCAACAAGTAATTTTTAAGCAAAAAAAAAAAAGAAAACTAAGAAGCGTACCTCGGGCTATTATCGTTTCGAAGCATTTTAAGCTGTGTCTCAATTACTTTTTAATGTCAGTTAAGCTTCTCTGGCTTTTAAGGCCTCATATTAAGCTGTTGTGAAATTTGTGGAAATATCATCTCCTATTAATTTGACTAACTTTTTTAAGCAGCCTGATCAAAACGTGACGTTAATGGGTCGGTTACGGATAGCAACGCAACCACGGTTCGGTTGCCCAGCTGGCAACGCAACTGGGAAAAATTTTTGTATTACGAATGGCAACTATCGTCAGTTGTTGTACAGTTATCGATAATCGAAATTTGACAGTTCGAAAACCGGCAAGCTGTGCTAGTAAAATGAAATTATTAAAATAAAGAGCTTTAAATAAAAGTCAGCAATAATACTCAGTTCAGTTCAATTGTTTGTTTAAGAGGGGGAGAAGTGCATGGCCTTAATCAATCAGGCGACATTTAAAGGATAATTCCAACCGTCTAAGAGCTACCGCCCGCACTGTAAGCAAAAGTTAATGCTTTCAAGGTTTATCTTTTATCCGAAACTTCAATACCTCTGCTCCTAAAAGCTTGCGCACCTCTTCGATTTTTCTCAGAAGGAAGTCCCCCTCCAACCACTTCAATTTACGAAATTTGGTATGTCGGTAGTTTAAAAAGAGGTGCTTCAGTTGCTAGAGGAAAAAATTTGCAATCAGTTCACTTTTGATTCACCAAAAGCACGTTCATCACGAGAACTGAAATTTCAAATTGTTGCAAAATGTTAATATCGCTAAACTATTTTACACACCCTTTATAGCATTCACAAAAATGTAGTTGCCCGAATACACACTTTGTGGCAACTGCAGTTGTCAGTTGAGAATGGTCAGTTGCCATCTGTAATATCCCTACAAGAATTGTGTGATGGAAACTAACACATTCTCATTTATCTTACTAACACATTTGCAAATTTTGCGTTGGTTAAAAAGAGACCACTAAATAAGGCCATAAGTTGGAGGAAAACGGAAGACCACATGTACATAAATGTTTACGTCACGTTTTGCATATTGCTCTTAAAAAGTTGATAGAAGTGCTTGATTGAGATCTCCATCACCAGTGATTATCACATGATCGATCAAATGACTATCACTGTTCTTGTAGGGATCGTTTCGGCAACTAGCAACGCAACTGAAGTTCGGTTGCTATCGATAATCGATCGATAAATTACCTACATACATAGATATGTACATAAGTAAGTACTTGGGCATGCACGCGCCTTCATTAGGGAACGAACATTTATTTTAACGCCGGCTTACATAAATACATAGTTATGTATGTATGTATCTAATGGACTGTACCCTCTTACAAGCAAACAAAAAAAGTTCGCCGTACACCAGTGAGTGTAAAGTTTTTTGCAATGCAATTTCGAAAAAATAACAATTTTTTTTGGCCGAACCTAGGGCCCCCATTTATACAGTGACACTTACATCCGACAACAAAAATTTTTTTTTAATAGTTCTACTTAAATAACAAAATAATTCCTTATGAAAGGTGTAATGATTTTAGTGAGCTTTAATATAGTTATATTATGGCTATAAGAACCGAGACCACCCGTGGAGTTCTGATTCTAAAAGTAGGAACACAACATGGAACAGTAACAGGTGAAATTTGTAATCAACCAAATCTGGCAGAATCCGGCATCTGGTGGATAAGTACGGGAACTGGGTAGTTGAGACCAATGAACTTTGGGGGAAAAAAACTGTATCCAATTATAACAAAAAATGTAAAAAGGCTATTTTTTTCGAAATTGTCTTGAAACATAGTTAGATTAGAAGGTGGCCGGCGAACTTTTTTTCCGGCACGGTCTAAATAATGTACATATCACACGTTTAATAATATATATATGTAACTCAAAAATTACGTTTTTGGAGATTTCATAATGCAACTAATAAGCTTATAAAGTAGAAGATGTGCAGACTAACACATAACCGAACTTCCCAAATATGGCAAAGGTATATGTGTCTTTCCATCTGTCTTTTTGTATACCAACTGTATGAATTGATAAAACTTTGATTGCGTTTTCCCACAAAATTGAAATTTTGAAATACTTCGCATTCGCATTCGGGATTTTGTGAATGTGGAATTTTAGACATTCGGGGATGCGAAATAAATAAAAGGTGGGCGTGGTTCTTGTCTGATTAAAAAAAAAATGTTCAAAGGGTTTCTTAGAGAGGCTCTAAGCAATGGTCGTACCGAGTTTGGTGGGAATTGGCGAAGGGCCGATAGAGATACAGCAGTTCATCCTAAGTGGGCGGTGTCAAGCCCATTTTCAAAAAATTTCATAACTGTCTTATTTTATGCCAAAATTCGATTTCGCGTACCAACTTTCAACAATTTGGATCCAGTATTTACGGAAATATCGTAGCTTTTGCATGTTTGGAATATACCGTTATATGGAAGGTGGGCGTGGCTATTGTCCGATGTTGTCCTTTTTCAATCCCAACCTACCTTAGATAAAGGGAAACTTACCTACCAAGCTTCGTGGACATATCCCAATTTTTTCTCGAGTTATCGTGTACACGGACAGACAGACGGACAGACATGGCTTAATCGATTTCTCTTTTCATTCAGAGCATTTATGAATAAATTTGTCTATATCTATCTCGATTTGTTTTGGCTGTTACAAACAACCGTTACGCGAACAAAGTTATAATACCCTTGTGCACAAGTGCGCTCGGGTATAAAAAATAGGTCTTGAAAAATTCCCATCTTTTTTAAACATGATTTTTATAGGGAATCAAACAAGAATTACGATGGTGTAATTTTAAATCCCTAATTTACTGGTCTGCACTATGCAAATCAACTTCAAAAGGTTCAACTGCTAATAGCTAAGTTAGCTTTAGGACAATCATGACCATCTTATATATAGGACATGTTATGCCCGTTTCGTTAGATTTAAAACTACGTTAAGACGAAATCTCTACGATGAGCAGAACCCGAGATATAACGATTTGAAGAAGTACTTGATTGGTCAGAATCACGAAAAATCCAAATTTTTACAGATTTTCCCCGAGTACGTGTTAGGTTATTTCATGTATAGAACCCATAAAAAACATTTGAAGCGAATCGGAGATACCACATCATTTGTTTTTACGAACTCCGTCCGAATTATAAAAGAATGGCTCATATGTTAGATTACCGGTTATGAAAAATTAGTTGAGGCCTTCAGACTTCAGTTGTTACAGAAACGAAACGTCTGACGTGCTTCATTGGAATTGGCCAAAGAGGCATCGCTTGCGGGTGTTAGTAAGCATTTGGTTTCTATACGAACCTGCAACACTTTTCAGTTCATTTTCTGTTTAATTTTATTAATAAAACCATTTTATAATTATTTACATATGTAGTATTTCTAAAACACATTACGAGTAACTTAAAATATCTCGATAATTTTGTCTGTACACAGGTAACATTAGTTAATATTTAGCAATAGTTTTCTATGTGTTTACCGGGTTTGACTAGCTTAATACTAAATAGGGTCACACTGCTTGTACGACTTTTTTTTATGAATAAGTAAGTCTCTTTAGAAATCTTCACGGGGCGATGATTTAATGTTAAATTTCTTTATAACATTTTTTTTTGTATGGAAATAAATATATGTATACTTTTATGTATAGTACTTTTATATGTATGTACTGTTTTGTAGTTTATTCAAAAGCTTGCCGGCTTCAATGAACTCGTAAGTGTTAATTGTCTTAAAATACTATCCGTGGATTCACATATGTATGTAGTCTCATAAAATTACTACACAGAACTCATAGTTGTATTCCTTTTCTATGCAAGACAACAACAAAATGTTAAGCTCTTGTAAAATTTTACGATCGTACGGCTTTATAACGTGTTAAACATCTTGTAAATCCCAAATATATGTACATACAAACATATATTTTTTAACAACAAGGATAATGGTATTTAAAAGGATGAATTGATTTCTTATGTTTAAAAATATGCACTTAACTCTGATTTCCCTAAACTAAACTATCCTGGTTTAAATACTGGTTTGAAACAAACTTCAGATTGCTATCTCAATCTATTGCCAAAGGTCCCTAGCAAAGTATTTTCCAAATCAATTATTAGGCCTTAGGTCTCCTTAAACTTACTGATACCCATATCTCTATCAGAATACAGACAGTTATTACGCATTTAGGTATGTTTATAATTAGTAATTTTAATCTAAGGTGATGTGTGGGTTTGTATATGTGAATCCCATGAATGGTTTCTGGTCCATGGACTGCAGAATTTCCTTTTCGATGGGCGTCAGTCGCACGCGTTCTTTGGTGAAAACGCGGTCGAAATATTGAGTATCCAATGGATGTTTCTAAGAAAAAAATTAAATACCCTTTGGTATCAAATAATCCAATACGTTTTTATCATTGCACAACTCACCACAAGTGGCTTGAAGGGCGGCGGTAACTGCCGCTTCTCCAACAAATCCCAGTCTATGGGTCTGAAGAATATGTGCTCGCTGATGTCGCCAGCAGGGCTGTACTGAGATCCAATGCGCCTGGTGTAATCTTTTTCGAGTAGCTATCAAAACAATGGATCCTTAGCCTATGAAAATATATTAAGGTTTGATATGGAGGACTTACCCCTCTCAAAATGCCGGTGGCCTCTGCGGATATGTAAACGGGGAACCATGGAATCTCATTGCAGATCGACCAAAATAATTCATCTTCATCGCAGCCGCTGAACGGCGATTGACCAATCAACATTTCATAGAGCAAAACACCAAATGACCACCAATCCACATTTTGATTGTATTTTTCGCCCTGGGCGTGGAAGATGAAGGTGAATAAAGAGATTGCTTGTATAATTTGTAAATTTACCTTTATGATTTCAGGCGCCATATAGTCTGGTGTTCCGCAAAAGCTGTCCGCTGTTTTGTCGAGGTAGATCTGCAATTTGCACATACCGAAATCGGCAATTCGGACGTGCCCTTCGTAATCCAGCAGCACATTGTCCAGCTTAAGATCTCTGCAGAATCGGAGGAGTCGTTTGAAAACATACGCACATACTAAGTTGAACTGACGTTTTACCTGTATATGATGCCTTTCTTGTGTAGGAACTTCAGACCGGATATTATTTCGGCACCGTAGAATCGCGCGCGTTCTTCCGGGAAACGTCCACTCTCCTGTATGTGGAACATTAAATCCCCACCGTTGAGGTATTCCATAACGAAGAACAAATGGCTCTGGAAAAAAAGTTAAACATTTACATTAATATAAGAGGTGTTAACTGGCAGGGCTGAGGTTCAGGAGCAAACTCTAATTGAAATCTATAACCTTAAATCAGTTAACGAAGCAATGCGATTCTCAATTACTGCCAAGCAGGACAGAAACTCTTGTCGCAATCTGTTAATAAACAAAAAATATGGACTTAGTGGCGCTGCCAAGTGAGCCCAAGTGAGCCAGACTGGTCATGCGGTAACGCAGGTAGCAGATGGCAAGCCGATGATTCTGACATTGTTTTTTTTTTGAAGAAAAAACAAAAAGCATATATGTACATACATACATACATATGTAAGTACATGTATCTATAGCTGGTACATCCCGCCGAGGAGTTCGAACAGATCGCCACCAAGAAATACATACCAGGCCCCTTAGGGTGTGGAGCTCTTCGCTACAGATGTCTATCCAGTTTTCAGACAGCCATTTCAATTTCTTTGACTATTAGAGCTGGCTTTTGGGCATGTCGTTCGAATGAACACAGACGCTCCAGCCCTGGAAGCATTCAACTCGGAATCCGGTGGTCGTAGAGGAAGAGAGAGGCCACCTCTGCGATGGCAAGACGAAGTGGAAAAGCACCCGGCTTTCCTAGGAAGTTCCAGGCCAATTGATGCCTGTTGGCACAGAAAAGAAACGACTGGCGTGCTTTGTTGAACTCAGCCAAAGTCGCTTAGTCGGTTGCAGTGGAAAATACGAATAAGAAGCTATGTACATAGTTACATTTGCACGTATGTAGTGAAAGTGCTTGTGCATTTCTTATCGCAAAAAACGCGTATGGATTTCAAATTGTTTGCGGTTCTATTCAAAGGAATCACAGACGTAAAACCGCAAAACCATTACGCCACCATTGCGTCGGATGTGTGTACGGCGTGTGAGGTGCGCGACGAGTGGGACGTTTCTCCTCCGGCTATGTACGCAATTAATGCCGACATTCACTTTAATCAAATGCCCTGATCCACATTTGAAAATTGGCCATCGCTCGAGCTGGCTGCGACAACGCGCGCGTTCGAACTTATTCACCGATCGATGGTCAAACGGTGAGCTAAATTTATCATTTCACCTTTCCTCAAATATTTAATTGAGTTATTTGGGGTTGCTCTTTGTGGCATGTGGCTGGGAGGATGCCGGCAGGTGTATATCGCATATTTAGTGGCCATTTAAACGGGCCGGGCCGCCCATGTAAAACACGAAATTACAACTACGCCAGGGTTAATGGGTACTTGTGCAATACAACAACAAGTATACGACCATCCACAACCGCATATATGTGCATATACATACATACATATATGTATGTATGTATGTTCAACTACATATATGCAACTAGAATTACTAAGTTTAGGCGACTTTAATTTATGACAAATGGAATATGAAGACTGTCGCCCAAACAGACAGTCTGCTCGAAATAGTTTTTTTATTAGGTACTTCAATAACAAACATACCCATGGTAGATATGTATGTGTATACAGCTACATACATACATATGTAAATATTTCAATATTCATTAAAATGCGCCAAAAAAATTAAGAATCTAATAATAGGCCAGTACTTGGTGCCAATGCGAATCAAAATAAATCGAAAATAATCAACTGCAGCGTTTGTTGTTGTAATTTAAATTGAGACAGGAACATTCGTAAATCGTTTGTAATTGGTAGGCAAACTGCAGTGCTTACATCAACCAACACCACCAACAACAAACAAAGACAACGAATAAATTAGAAATTTTCGAAATGAAACGATTTCTGGTCGCAACGAATTGCTTTCTCTAATAAATTAAACGCCCGAAATAAAATGTTTCATTTGGCAGATATGTACCTAGTTGTTTTGATTGTTTCCTATTTACCTCTGTTTGAAATGTGCAAAACAGGTGACACAGATACGGATGTTTGGTGCCCAATGCCAACACTTTGCGTTCAATTAAGGTTGAATCGACATCGTCATCCTCGAGAACGACATCTTTCTTCAGACACTTGACTGCGTAGTAGTAGGTGGTGTCGCGTAGCTCAGCCAGCAGCACCTGGAAATCAAGCGATGCGTTAAAATATAGGAAGTTTTAGTTTAAATTAAAAAAAAAAAAAAAGTTAAAATTTTAAGGGCGAATTAGAATTACCTTGCCAAAACTGCCTTTGCCCAACACCGCAAGGAAATGGAAATCGTCCACTGAGTAGTTTTTGAAGCGTGGAATAACGGTAGCTGGCGCCGTAAAGCGCCCCGACTTTTGAAATTGCGAATACGTATACGATGTTTCTGCAAGTAAAATTTTTGTCACAGTCAAAACAATCATAGCAAAAGTAATAAATTTTACAATAAAAA
>NW_023458556.1:2442713-2443887 GCF_013731165.1 Rhagoletis pomonella
ATACTTAAACATTAAAAATGACTATAATTCTGAAGAGCCATCCTACATGTATACTAACATCCACGTGCCTTATTTATTCAAAAGTTTGAATTTAGAATTTGTTATCAGATTTCGTTGTCATTGGGTTGAGATGGTTGAATTACAGAGAGTACTGTATTTTTTAGAGCCCCGTCAAATGAAAGCGGAAATCCTCAGACCAGACTGCGAGTATAAATGACAGTGTTCAATCCAATATGGGCTCCTACGTCAAAGATTCATCGCTTTTAAAGCATAATCAATGGTATCAAGTTTTCTGAATAATTTATTGTTCGACCGTATTATCTGAGTTAAAAACGTGGAAAAGCCATTTAGCTACATCGAATTATTAAGCTCTTCATTTCATTAAAAGTGATGGATCATTGTCCATCTAAAAATTTTACCTACGATACCGTTTTCAACTAGCCCTCCTAACCTTCCTTGAACCAGGTTCGATTAAAGGAAAAAGTAAATTCAATTCAAATTTCACTTGAATAAAAGTTTCGTCTACCTAGGCACTTTAGCATTTATTTGGAAATTATAGGGCTACAAAATATCTTCTAGATCGCAGGGTCCCTTCTTCTTTTACACCCAATCTTCTAACTATTTGATTTTCAAACTATACGAGTATCATCGACAACCGGATAACCGGATTCCGGATACCATGCAAAAAATAAGAGCCGGTTTCGGATATCCTATCGGATATCCGGTAGACTGCTACCCTTAATAAATTTAACAATATTGTTATATTCGATTTTGTTGTTTAGGGACATACTTATGGCCAGATTATTTGCTTTTTCGAGCTGAACTGTCCAATACGAAATCAATAGCAAAACATTTTTTTTATAGACAAATTTAAACTGTTTCATATATTTTTCCGTAATAAAAACTGACAAAAATTTGTCACTAATACAGCATAGAGCCGTAAGAATTCAAAATTTCTCCTCTGAAATCCAAGTTATAAAATAATCGTGTTTTATAAAGATAACTTCTCTGTCTGCAACCCGGATTTATCGATTATTTTTGGTAAATAGAGCGGAGAGATCAAAGAAAAATTATAAACAATAATGAACGCCGCTAGGAAAAACACGTGGTTCATGTATTTTTATTTTAAAATGTGATGAAAATCGAACTGCTTCATTGTTGCAATATTTTGGGA
>NW_023458556.1:2443987-2449983 GCF_013731165.1 Rhagoletis pomonella
ATCAGTTGAATCATATGAAAAAGGCCGAATTCTAGTGAAAGCTTTTAAGAGGGTGTCAGACGTGGCAAATTGAGAAATTTCAGAAAGCAGTTGCTTGAGCAGTCACACCTTGTATGTAAAGTGTCTTTCGAAAGAGTTTTATTCGGAGTTATTTCCGGAAGGCGAATTGCAGAGTGCTGTGCAGCACGACCAAGTTGAAATATATTTCCGACTGCGCGTTTTGAGTTGCAGTCACACCTTGCAACTTTCATTTCTGAAACTGATTACCGAAAAGTGACAGCAAGGTCTTCCTGTCTGTTCACACATGGAAATAAAATTTATCTTTCTCAATTTGACAGCGAATCGCGGGTGAAGGTTGTAAATATTGCCAAGTCTGACACGCTCTTTACTCTGCACCTCAAAAATAATTTACTTACTTGTTTTTTTTTTCATTTGAACATTGAGGTTTGTATGTGGTATATGAAGATCTCACCTCATTAATTTTTGGCTTTTCATGCAAATCGCTAGAAATCCTAAAATATACCTACACACATGCCATCAATAAAAAAAAATATTTCGACGTGCTAGAAAAAAACCAAAGATGCAGTTTAATTTAACATACTTAAATGATCAAAACAATAGCCTAATTAATGGGGGGAAATAAAATTTAAATTTCGCAGTCCTGTATAATTAGCGTAGAAATGCGAACTAAGGCTAGGAAGAAATCGCAGACGCTGTATCTGACGAAATGCTGAACGGAAGTATTGGAAAGAGAAACATGACGAATAGCTTAGGTTTTTGCTTCAAAACCTCACCCAGGCTTGGCTGAAGCTTTAAACAAAGCTTTAATATAACACTTCTCTTTCTACGTTCGACTCGGTATGTATTTACTTAGATTTTATTCACTGGGCTCCGGCCACAATGTGATAGCGGATAGAAAACAGTTTATCTGGGACATTTGGAGTTATTGCCGATCAGACAGACGATTTGCAAATTTTCAAACTCTTATAGAGTAAATTCAAACTAAACTGCTATACCGTATATTTTCATACATAGGATAATGTAAACATTAGTGGTATTCACCAAATTGAGCAAGTGGCCTGGCACTCTGCCAAAAGAGCAGACGAGCTCAAGCAACAGCTGTTGACAGCAGTATGTAGTTGCTTGAGCTGATCTGCTCTTGTGTCAGACTGCGTATGTATGTGCATACATATGTATGTGGGTTGTACTTTTGTTTCATTTGGATAACCTGCTTTCCAGTTTTGCTACGATCACGGTGTGTACGCCCGCAAAATAGATGTTAGACTTACAAGCTCAGCGTGTGTTAACCAGTTCCCTTATTGAAATGCGTTAATGAGCAACACGAACGAATGCGCATAATAGCGGTCCCAACCAGCTTGCCCGTGCCACTTATAATTATTGGTAACATTTGCATATTTGGGTCAGCATTTGCCGCAATTGATTGATTGACCTCTTCCACGTCTATGCATTTCGTTCGGCAAATACATACAGCGCAATCGAATATCTACATACATATGCATGTGTATGGGCATCTTTGGTAGCATTTCATAAATGCTGTTGAAAGATGCACGAAAAACACTGCTTATGCAATTTCATCGAATTCCGCCTCGACTAGAGTTCAAATGAATGGAATATAAAACAGATGGTAATCAATGGCATCACAATTAGTTTATCGCAAAGTTGCGGCACTTCAGCTTGGAAAAGTTTTCTGGATCTGTACCTCGGTAGGAAACTTCCAGCATGAAGGTATGTTGCAGGCTGGCGAGACTTGCATCAAAGTCTATAAAGATCACATCACTTTTGCTTATAGGTCCTTATCAGTATCTTAACGATGTTGGTTGCTTCATGCAACGCCGGATTTCTATTTGCCGCAAGTGGATTCTACGGTGGAGTTGAAAAAGACCTTAAAAGTTTTATTGTGGACGATGTGGCCGAAAAAGTGATTATTCCAAAACCGGTTTTGGGTGTTTCTAAGGTAATTAAGACATTCCCCAAAGTATATGCGGATTTTGATGAAATTAGTGGACGTACAGTGGTGCCCAGAGAAGTCATTGTACCAAAGCCATATTTTGGGGTTTCTAAGGTAATTAAAACATTCCCCAAAGTATATGCGGATTATAGTGATATAAGTGGACGTACAATTTCGCCCGGAGAAGTGCTTGTTCCAAAATCTGTTTTTGGAGTTCCTAAGCTAATTAAAACAATCCCCAAAGTTTACGCAAATCCGTATGTTTATAATGGACGTAGAGCCTTTGGAGACCTTTACGCGAAAGACACAGAGGTGACACCTGAAGTTAAAGAATCAGATACAGAAAGTGATGTTGGCCATGAAAATGACGGTAACGCTGTACAGCAAGAGGGTGAAACTATTAAACTTATTCTGATCGAAGACGAAAACAGCCCTCTTGAGGGTGGAGGGCAGGCGCACCAAGATATCAAAACTATTAAAGTGATTCGCGTAGCAGCGGGGCACGGTGGGAATGTCGGCAATGGGGGTCATAGTGGAGAAGGCGGAAATCAAGAAATAAAAGCAATTCAGGTGATTAACGAGGAAGGGCGAAGTGTTGATCATGGTGGCATCGGTACGCAAGCTGGTCCTTCCACCCGACATCATAACAGCCAATATGGCACATTTGGTGGCCATCGAGAAGTCCAAACGATTAAGGTGATTCAGGACTATAACCCTTATGTCGGGACGTACTATAATGGACCAAGCAATGGCAGCCAAAAAATCAAAATCATCAAAGTTAATTATGCTGGAGACGGGAGCACTGGACCTATTGTTTACGGAGGTCAAAAGGGTTATGGAAATTTCGACAACAAATTTTATCAAAAAAATTTAATTAAAGTGATTCACTAGCCGACCAATAGAAATGGAATCGATAAAATATCTTCTGGCTTGCGGCCTTAAATTATAATTTATGATTTTTTTTTTACTTTAAGTACTCGCAAACGAACTGAAGCAATACATAAATATTTAAATTATACTCAAATAGTTATAGTATGTAGTACATATGTAGAGTAAGTAAATAAGAATGAATTTACATAGGTAGTTCATTTAAATAAACTGTATAATTTAAATTTGACTTGGCCCCTTTTATGTTCGTAAAATGCCTGCGGTAGGAGGATTGAAGCAAATGCATATCGCACATTTGCGTCAAATATATGAATTTATATATACTCAAGTAGAAAAAATGAATACATATTTTGAAAAAGGAACTGATCGCGTATTCATTAATTTCCGAAAATCCCCTGAAGTCGAATGTATCGGCTTTAAATCAATCTAACAAATATCAAAAGACATCTATTCCTTGTTTTATGATTTTCATAAAATGATAGCACAGCAGTTGAAAGAGCATCGACTCTTGAAATTGCGCTGTAAAATTTGGAATTTTCTTGGAATTATAAAATAAAAATATCGCATCTCCGGGTAATCAGTCTTTTCTACAATTTTTAATCCTTTCGGAGAGTGCTTAATTTTTATTTACATACATGGTAGATATTTTATATGTATGATTATTGGTCCGATCATATTTTGAAAATGGAAACGATATTATTACCGGGAAATGACTAACAAACAAAAAATCGAACGGCGCGGGCTTTTTCCTTTAAATAATTCAAATCACTCAAGTAAAGGCATTCAAAGAATAAAAGATTGAATCTTTCGAATGAAATGTAGATCATTGGGTCACCAGAAGTTAAACAAAAATACTTTTATCTAACTTTGATCGATGAAGAAGAAAATGGGGGGGGGGGGGGGTGAAATAACACAAACGGCAATAAAACAAATTTGTGTTATTTCCCAATTGAATGTGAAATAACACAAATTTAATTATTTCATTTCTCGTTGAGCAATAAGACCAACTTTTAATCTTTGTTGGAAATAAAGCAAAACTCAGAGTTTGGTATTATTTCCCATTTAAAAGTGAAATAAAGCAAATTTTGCGTTATTGCCGTTTGTGTTATTTCACCAAAAGAAATTTGTATAGAATTTTTTAAATTCCTTCAGAGGGGCAAAAACCAGGATCTAAATGTATATATCTTGTCAGTCCGACTTTCTTCGACATACGTTTCAATTTCTTTGTCAGGTTTACTATATAGACTCTGGTTGAGATTGTTCCGATTACGAATACAGTTTTTTTTTGCCGAGTACCTTTCAAATCACTGGAATTAACTAAATTAATTAAGTAAACAAATATTTACTTACATTTTTCATTTTAAAATCACTTAACTTTGTAAATTTTTAAATTTAACGAACTTGTTTATTCAAATTATCGTCGACAAAAAATCCAACCATGTGCCACAATCATATGTTTTTGCAAGTTGCAAATTCTTGCTGGCAAAATTTTTTCCGGCTTGAATTTTTAACTTTTCTCTAAGAAATAAAACAAGTGAAATTTAGTTGAAACAGTTTAGCCGTTTTTAGCCGGTTTTTTTGCCAATTTAGCCGGTTGGTCCAAAAAGTTCTGGAAACACTGGTTGCTACATCAAACAGACGCGGTATACGTACACGTCGGTGAGTGTGGGCACCTTCCCAGTGACGTCAAGAATTGCCACATATTTACAACAAACACATTGTTTTTACATTAAGAACCACCGCGGCGAAAATCTCGGCTGTTCAGGCAGGACCGCATTGTATAAATTCGCCTTGCTACTGCAAAATAAAAACACAGTGCTGCTAATAATACTATACCTGTATTGTTGCCAGCTTGAATTATATGTAAAAACATTTGAATTTTTCATAGATAACTATTAAATAGCGAATTCCCCAAAATTCGCCACAACATATCATTCCCCAAACATTACCCACAAAAACTAAAATTTCCCCGAATTCGAGGAATTACCCACAAAAAGCAACGCTGCCCTAGCTCCTCATGGCAGATGTGTATGTAGATATGTGCATATCGCCAATCATAAATCTATCATCAAAAACTAATTCATTCAATAAGAAATTATCTGTGTGCATGAAACTCTGCCACAGATATTGTATGATATTCAAAAATATTTAATGTTTTTAAGCATTTCGTCTGAAAGTTACCAAAGAGAATAAAAGTTACCAATTTTGGTAACATTTTACCAAAGTTGCAACCGTGCACTCGGTCTCGTACTGAGCAGAACCCTTTTTTCTCTTCGCATGTGCTTTCTGTTTTGTTATCTGTCTTACAATAACAATTTAGAGAGACACATTTGATCGAGCGCACACAAAGCAACTGTCTGCCAACTGAGCAAACCACAAGAAGTGTATGAGAAAAGTGTATTTTTTGTTCTTGTGGTAAGCGGCAGGCGTTTGTATGTATGTATACATGTACGAGTGCACGGTTGGCTATTTTTCTTTGTTTATGAAAGTATATGTAGCTCACTATCTAACAAAAACCATGTAAATCAAAATTTCGGACTTTATACAAAGGTTATAAGAATTCGACGAATATTCATCAAAATTTCAAACTTTCTAATCAGATTTTTTACAATTTGGAGTATGCAGTTTCGTAGCCCATTAGATTTTAATGTGACAAAGTGCAAGTTTGAACTAGCTAGGATTTACCGTAGATTTTTAACCATCTCCCATCGATACCAAAATTTTTATGTGATATCTGTGATCGTTGATTGAGGAGGCGAGACTGAAAGTCGGTAATTTGATTTTTTTTAAAGGATCACCCTAATGTACTTATGTAAATATCGTTACTTTATAGAAATACGTTATCGAACATTTTTGTTTCTTTACAACGTATGTATACCAATTTATTAACACTAAAGTTCTTCAGTTGCCAATTTCTTCAAAACACTGGCCTTTAATAAACACTGAAACTAGTTTATTGAAGTTTAATAGTTTTTAAATTCTATTGGGTCCTTAGCGAGCAATCTAGCGACTTTTTAGAACGCTGAATTTCAAAAGAAAATAAGTTATAGCCTTTCTATATTAATATGTATGTTTGTATGTTTATAATAAATAAAACTCTTGTTACAACTTCTTTTATTTTCTTGCAAATACAATTTGT
>NW_023458556.1:2450083-2451843 GCF_013731165.1 Rhagoletis pomonella
CTGCGACGCAGACGCTACTCGCGAGTAGCGTTTTGCCCAGCTATGATTTAGAGAGACACATTTGATCGAGCGCACACAAAGCAACTGTCTGCCAACTGAGAAAAACACAAGTGTTTGAGAAAAGTGTATTTTTTGTTCTTGTGGTAAGCGGCAGGCGTGTGTATGTATGTATACATGTACGAGTGCACGGTTGGCTATTTTTCTTTGTTTATGAAAGTATATGTAGCTCACTATCACAAAACCCATGTAAATCAAAATTTCGGACATTATACAATGGTTATAAGAATTCGACGAATGTTCATCAAAATTTTAAACTTTCTAATCAGATTTTTTACAATTGGGAGTATGCAGTTTTGTAGCCCATTAGATTTTAAAGTGACAAAGTGCAAGTTTGAACTAGCTAGGATTTACCGTATATTTTTAACCATCTCAAATCGATACCAAAATTTATATGTGATATCTGTGATCGTTGATTGAGGAGGCGAGACTGAAAATACTGCTCATTTGATTTTTTAAAGGATCACCCTAATGTACACATGTAAATATCGTTACTTTATAGAAATACGTTATCGAACATTTTCGTTTCTTTACAACGTAGGTATACAAATTTATTAACACTAAAGTTCTTCAGTTGCTAATTTCTTCAAAACACTGGCCTTTAATAAAAATATAATAAATAAAAAATTTAATAGTTTTCAAATTCTATTGGGTCCTTAGCGAGCAATCTAGCGACTTTTTAGAACGCTGAATTTCAAAAGAAAATAAGTTATAGCCTTTCTATATTAATATTTATGTATGTTTGTTAGTTTATAATAAACAAAACTCTTGTTACAACTTCTTTTATTTTCTTGCAAATACAATTTGTAAAATATAATTTATAAAAATTTGAATACATGTAGATACATATTTAATTGAAAGATTTTCTTATGCGTAAATTAACTTTAAAATATTTAAAATTAGTTAAAAATTAGCTTAACGGCATTATTATTCCGTTATTTTTAGTTAAATATCTCGCGATTATATCGCCATGTGGGATGATTGTTGGTGAACATATGGAAAAGCGCTTAAATAAATTTGTTTGTAATTTATCGTTTGGTAAACCATAACAAATCGGTACTTAAGAGTCAAAGAAATGTCTTGCAAAAAAAAAATGCAACATATATATTTTTTCTCTTTTTTCATTCGATTTGTGAAGTTCGATCTTTGTTAAAGAATCTTTTATCAATCGATTGGAGCTCATTAACATTAATAATTTGCTTGGTAAAAAGTTATTATTGCTCACGAATTAGTTGAGTGTTTTAATGCAATTCCAAATGATAGACTAGTATAATTTGTATGTATATGTATGTGGGTATTTGCATATATATGTATGTACAAATGTATTTGTGTCTACAATATTATATAAGTTTAAGTGAGATAGAAAAAAGCATTTATTTAAACTGGCGTAGATTATTTGCACATACGTATGTATGTACATGCATATCTGTGGACTTTTGAGAAAAATATTTGCATATACAAACGATTTTCAACTTAAAATTATAGACTTTCATGCAAAAATATTTTATTTTTAACCGACTTCAAAAAAAGGTAGGGTTATCAATTCGTCGGAATATTTTTTTATGTATGTTACCGCATAACTTTGGACCACGTCAACCGATTTCGGCTCAACGATTTAGTTTTTTTACAGAAAAAAATGGCCGTACTCTAAATATGTAAATTGTGTCGTATATGCCCACAGATATATATGCGTGTACATAAGT
>NW_023458556.1:2451943-2458873 GCF_013731165.1 Rhagoletis pomonella
TTTTAAGCTTAATCTAATTTGTCATCTGATGGGATCTTTTTCAAAAAGTTCTTTAAGAAACTATTTTTATTCATAAAAAAACTTAATTTTTGGAGGTATTTTCAAATCGGTCCAGCTCACTTAAATCTTAATATTTTTCCGAAATATTTTGGTGGACGTCTAAAAATATAATAAATTTTGTAATCCCGGCGGAAAAACCGCAACTTTTTTTGGTGATGCAGTCTAATGTACATACATATGTTTTTATTCCATGAATTTGTTAAAGTATTTGTTTTATGTAAGAACTCGTTTATTTGCATTTTTAACCAACTTCAGAAAGAGGAAGGTTATCAAGTCGTCGGAATATTTTTGTATGCATGTTACCGCATAACTTTGTACCACGTCAACCGATGTTGATAATTCTTTTTCTATCGGAAAGGTAGTGTCTCCGAGGTGGTTCCATACTAATTTGGTTTAGATCCGATAATTGGATCAAGGAACTAATGGTACTTCAAAATTTTTATATGAGAACTGAAGTTGTGTTGTGTTTTTTGCTTAAAACTTACTTATACTATTTATACGAAAACATATTTATGTACGTTTTTCATGTATGTAAATTCCAATTACCAAAGTTTTTGGTTTGTATGTAATATGTATGATAGTAATATGAAGGGAAGATCGACTTAGCCCAGCAGCCAGTTCGAAAACGCCCTATCTCGAAAACTTTTCAAGAACGCCCTAGTTCAGAATTTGGTTGAAAAACGCGCTATCTCAGAAAACTTAACGAAAATATGTTGAGATAGGAATGAACTAAAGAACTAGTTCACTAAGGTGAACGAACTACAAATGAACGGTCCACTCAAAAGAACTAAAGTTGCCAACTCTAGCTGATAGTGAACTAGTTGAATCATATGAAGAAGGCTGAACTCTAGGTAAAGCTTCTATTGAAGAGCGATATTACCAGGATGGCATTGCTTTGAGGAAATCGCCAACGGGTCTGATGCTGATTCCAGTTTTTGTAGTTATGTGGATAGCCAAAAGATGGGTAGACAAGGCAGAGCCATATTTACAGCAGAGGAATATTTCCAGCTGCCCCTTATAATTTGGTGGAAGCCTAGCCGCAAAGAATTTCCAAATTTGTTTACACTGGAAATTAAATACCTCTGCGCACCACCTTCCTCAGTAAAATCGAAAAGGCTGTTTAGTGCAACGGGTAGCATAGCTCTGAACTAGATTTTTGAATTGAATATTCTATAATCGAAATCCAGAAATCCGGTCGGATTTTAGCCAGTATCCGGCCGAATATCGGCTACAATCATTTTGAATTGGCGACGCTTAAATACAAAAAGCAAGTGTTGATTCGCTGGGCAGTTAATTTATATGGGATAGTGTAATTCGAATAACATTTGTTTAAGCGACTTATGCATTTCCCGCATAAACAAAGAAGAGCGAACACACACACGCACTTGTATATTGCACTCCCGCCCAAAACCAAGTGCAGCGAATAAACACACGCACTTGTGCTTAAAAATAATTCGTTCGTTCTTCATGGGGTATGCATTTTTTAATGCACTTCTCAACTGCCACAGAACAAAACCTACTAAAGTAGTTAATTTCTGGCACTTCAAATCATGCTCAACAAACTTGCTTGATGCATCACAACTTGCCTTCGGCATACAGAGGTGGTACAAGAGCTACCATTGGCCACAGCGCCTACCCAATTTTCTAACTTAAATAAATAAGCGGCGCTCAACACTCCGCTTGACGCACACCCCCAAAAACTCTTACAGAGTTTAAGCGACAAAGCCACAGCGCTAAAAGCCGTAGGGACTCTGCATGACTTACAACCATGCAGAGGTGGTAACTGATGGTTATCATTGGCTCCGACACCTACCCAAAATATTTTTGCTTTAATAAATTTGTATGCAAATAAATTCATCCTGGTCCTGTCCTCACACTGAGTTATTTAACAATTTTAAAGTCCATTAACTAACCCTTTATACGTACATATTTGTATTGCGGCATCCAAACAATTACATTGTAATTCTTTAACTATTAGGGAGACCATTTACTAACCCTTCATATGTACAAATTTTTGGATTAGCATCACAACTGCTCTAACTTTTGGTATCAAGTCATGAGGTGCAACTCCTCTACTTCTACTTGCTCCTGTAGATATTCAGAAACGACAGTAGATATCGACGCCATTTCTTCTTCGGACAACATATTAACCATTTCTTTATTAACTATCATACAGTGCGGACGCGAAATTGATCGATCCTTCAAGTGATTTTGATTAATTACACCAGCCTGAGGTTTTTAAATACCCAGTCGGTTAAATCTCGCAAAATAATCGCTTGTGGCACTAATGTTAATTTTTGAGTCTGGCAAGAGTTCTCGCTCTTCTGTAACCCGCAAGAGAAAACTGAAATAACCAGATTGTCTGAAACACATATTTTTCGAGAGTTTAAAATACTTTACCGTTACCTCAGTTCGCACGCCAGGATTTTTATACATTTTCCTGCATTTTAAAACTATTCAAAATTGAAAATAAAGAAATGAAATTGTCCAAAATTGGTGAAAATGAGAATGCGTGTGTGAGATTCAGTTTTACATTTCAAAATTGCTCAATGTAAAATGTTAAAAATTTTTCCGTGCAAATATATACATCGAATGATTCTTAAATCTGAAATGTTTGTGCAGGGTTTCAGATCCAGAACCTTAATTTCAAAGTAAATTGTCTCTGTAAGATTATATATAGATCCATATATAGATTTATAATACAAATAGAACCATATTTGCCTCAGAAAAAAGCATCGATATAAACCTTGAAAGATTTAAATATGGGTATCTGTACAGAGGCAAAAGCAAAATTTTTGTTTTGCATATCTTCCGCTGTATCACATTCGCATGAACATAGCAATGCACATTAGGTCAAATGATTCATTTTGCTGTGCGAAAAGCCAATTTCGTAAAGGCAGTTTTAAATTATTTTTTGTTGCCATTCTGTAGGGAATACCATGATACAAAAAACAAGGTAGTTCCATTGAAATTTCATGCTACCATACACAATATCTAAAATCCTTCAAATTTTCTTATTAATTTTTTGTTGATCTAAAAATCTTTGTTCTTGAGCATAGTATTTTATTCCTGTTTCACGTGAAAAAGCTTTTAAATTTTATACAAAACTTCTTTCTGTGAAATAAGTGTGAAATTCCACAACATTTCCTCAGCAAAGTAGTATTCTGTTCACGCTGTGAAAAAGCCCGCAACATTTTTGCAACATGAAGCTAGCAACACAATTTTCATGACATTTTTAAATAGATACACATGTACATTTTAAATTGTGTGAAAGCTGACAGTTTATAGAACTCAGTAGCGGCGATAACAAAGGGGGGCTAAGTGGTTAAACCTTACCCGATCGTAAAACTTGCGATAATCATGTTACTTTCCAGAAGGTGTCGCGCCCGTTTTTCTGTATATATTTCCATTGGAAAAATGCCTCATCTCAGTATTCTAGGTAAATGCTTCCAGAGGTATCTATGCGTCACCTGAATTTTAGTTTATATGGCTTATACCGCTAGCTCTCGTAGCTGGCTACGAGATCGTTGTCATATACCCCCATGTTTCATAGGTTTGGGATTGATTTCATTTACCTCTTTTCCAAGTTCTACGGTGGCACGCTGCATTTTCCAATAAACCCATATTTTTCCATGAGCTTGATCTTGACTTCATATACATATATCCATACCAAGTTCCAGGACTCTACCATAAATTGTATGGGAGGTTCCACATCCCCTTTAGATATCGGTTTTGTTTTAGCCTATAACCATTCTTGGAAAATTTGTTTCCGAAATTTCAAAAAAAATCGGTGCAGCCGGTATGGGCATTGTGACTACTCAAGCGAAATGAACTAATGATTGCAAAAAATGAAATCAAACGTCGTAGTTGACCAAAAAAGAATATTAGAATTTTATTTTTAATATTTTTATTGAGCTTTGTACCACGATTGTTTATTAGGAAAAATAGAAAAAGCAACAAAGCGGTAGAAGTTATAGCACTATTTCGGAGATCACCACATCTCCTCATCAGACTTCTTTTTTCTAGAGTTCAGCAGGGATCGAACCTGCGAATTCGATGTTCAAAGTCAGAAGCGTTAACCACTGAGCTATGAACATCCCGTAAACTCTTGTTGCTAATTATTTTTCCTTATTCAACCAACTACTATCAAGTGCAGCTGATTTGCCGCTATTTAAACTCGACAGCGTGGTTGTTGTTGTCAATTCTATACATCCATTTGCTTATTTGCTTTTTTGTATAGTTTCAGGCAGGCTCTTCCTAAATTATGTATTTGTCAATGTTATTGTGGCTTCTTAACATTTTATTTTTAATATTTTTATTGAGCTTTGTACCACGATTGTTTATTAGGAAAAATTGAAAAAGCAACAAAGTCTAAGCGGTAGAAGTTATAGCACTATTTCGGAGATCACCACATCTCCTCAACAGACTTCTTTTTTCTAGAGTTCAGCAGGGATCGAACCTGCGAATTCGATGTTCAAAGGAAAATTTTCACGGCTCATGAGTCCCAAAGTAAATTCCATTTACTGTTAAATGGACAAAGACAATATGTATTAAATAACCCATGGAATTGTGTAATTGTAGTGTTTGAATTATATCAGAATCATCGTATCCGATATAGAAAACTACATTGTGAAATAATGAGATGACATGGGGACACTAAAACAATTTTAAAATATGTTCACTAAAATTGTATTAATATTAATATAATGATTTGGCAAGTTGTTATCGAATTTAATGTAAAATTTAAACGTTTTTAAGATAAGATATTCGTTTTTTTAAGGTAAATATTAATACAACTGTTTTATTTATAATCCCAAATTTAGGTTATAAAATCTCCCTCACCAAAAAACTTACAATTGGGTAACGCCGCCTCGAATTTTTCACAATTGAGCAATTGTCAAAAATCTGCTTTTTAATCAAAAAGTTGTTTATTGAAACTACCTTCTTTTTTGTATCATGGGGAATACTACAAAATAATAGAAACTTCACTTAGTTTTTGTTAAATAAAAAACACCGTTATACAGCAATAAACCAAACTTTCACTTTCAAAACATTTTTGGGTAGGTTCAGAAGGCGCAGCAGTTGAGCGCAACCGTTGCTAAAAAAATCAGTGATCGTAATGCGTCTTCTGAACGGCTTGATACATTAGCTGTCAAATTCAAAACACACAACGGCTGCGTTTCTTTATACATTCCGGATAATCCCATTTCACAGCCAGAATAAACAGAATGCGATTGAAATATACGTTAACATACCATCAGGAACGTTCTAAAGAATAAGTAAACAAAAAAGTTTATTCCAAACATTCAGAATGAATAAAGAAATGCCGCCAACATGTTGTCTCAAATGATCAGAAAAATATTACGATCATTTAACACGCAATCGTTCAGTTGATCAGAAGTATAAAACAACACGTTCAGATGGTGCAATCGCAACAGTACTGAGCTGTTGCGCCTTCTGAACGTGCCCATTGATACGTTGTTTGCGCAACCGCTCTATTTTGTAAATTTCAAATGCATTTTTTTTTTTTTGTAAAATTCGAAAAACTAAAGGAAAATTGTGTGTAAGTGAGAAACTATGTCCCAATTTAAAAAAGTGACTTTTTATCATTTTTTGCAAAAAATGACTTATTTGCATAACCTCAAAAATTTTCTGATTTATTTCTATTTATGATTTTATGTAAGCTTTTACAATTAAGTTAACTTTCGGCAAACAAGATGGAATCGGAAATGGATAAATTAAGATGCAATGAGTTGAATTTATTTACTTAGCTCGCCGTTTTTAGCCGTTTCCAAGAAAAACGTTTTTTGCTGGGCTATCATGCTATCACAAAAGGCAAGTTGTTTGAAGTTTGGCTGATTGGATGTTCGAGAAAAGGAAAGCCGTTTTCGGTTGCCAACCATGTTGAAAAAAATTTAGTGCTGCTGATATTTGCGAAAGTTCCATGAAACTCCTAGAAGAAAAAACGCGTATTTTTTGCAATTATTTATCAAATAAATATGAAAATTATGGGAAACAATTTGGAAAGGATGCTAAAATATTTAAATCTTAAAACATAGCGTTTCTTGCTGATGAAGTTCTTTTCGAAATCAAAAAGCCAACTGTGTCGACTATCAGCCGGATTTTAGCTTTTGCTATCGCTAAAGTGCTAAAATAGGATAGGTAACATTTTTCCGAATCCATCCGTTTTAATGGTGATAAATAGTGAAAATGGAAGTATGTGATAGCAAAAAATATAGCAGCCTCAATTTGGATTACATTGCATCTCCTGTAGCGTAGCCGTGGCTATGTTACAAATACACTAGCGCCAATTCGCAAAGACCATTGATGAGCAGCCTTCGCAAAAAGGCAAATTCTTGAGAGAATTTACGGACTGAAATTTCGAAATTTTTTACTCAAAGTGAATAGCGCTTAGAACATTCTTTTAACAAATTAGTTTCATAAACATTCGTATTCTATTCAGGAAGTTATCAGCGATTTTTGGTAAATGTGTCACACAGCAGCATTTGTATTCTGAATATAAATAATATTTGGGAATACTGAAACCTCAAGTGTTTTATGAAGACTAACTGGTTGGGTATGGTAAGAAAATAACATATGCCAAAACCAAGCTAATTGGATAATGTTTTTGAGTACTACCTAAACACATATACATACTCATCATTTGAACATACAAAAAAGCAGAAAAGTCCGTTTTATGAAAGCCAAGTCATGTTTAACATTTTATTTACTACCAAATCATTTTATGACTTCTTAAACTCCAAGCGAAATGTACGTGGGTTTCCTTCCGCCATGAAGTATCAAAATACCGTCTCTAGTGATAATCAAACAATTTCTAACATGTTCGCTCAGTTTTTTAAATCCAATTAT
>NW_023458556.1:2458973-2460455 GCF_013731165.1 Rhagoletis pomonella
AAGTGTGAACAACCCAGTTGTATTGAAATTAAAAAAGCATTGAAGGTTAAAACAGCAAAAACACACGGACTCTCTTTCAATTATGGTTATAAATAACTGGGGAATGTTTTTTTTCTGTATTTTAGAAATACTCAAAAAATTTGTGTACATACATACATGTTTACGTGCTTTAAGTACGCGTGCGATCTTCAATCAATGGCTATAGTGAACAAGTTAAAATAAAAATGCACTACGAATGGGAGCTATAGGGCAAACTTTAAGAGCTGTGGTTTCTCCAACTCAACTCAACTTAGTTTAGCCATTTTTTGGACTTAAGTCAAAAGTTAGCCTACTTTTTATTCAGTCAAGAATAACTAAGTCCAAAAAATTGGCTAAACTAAGTTAAGTTGAGTTGAAGAAACCAGCCCTAAGACTTCTTCATGCACATAATTTTTCTTCAAGCTCAGCAAAAACTGTAATCAAAATGTGTATTTTAATAAAAAAAAAATGCATTTTACTACATAGCAGCTTCCATGCATTGCGAAAGTCATTTAAAATTCCATTCATGCCAAGCTACCTCGTCTAAATAAATCCATATTTTCTACATTGTTTTGTATTATCGAAATAATGTTAGGCTAACTCGATATTATACTGTTAATATAAAGAATTCGCAATGAGTAATTTTACCTCCATAGACATAAAAAAAACTTTCCAATGTGCCGTTTTTTTATGTATTTAACAGTTTAACAGTGTTTTTTTGTTACATGTAGTAATTTTAATGAGAAAATGGTTAGCCAAACGCCATGAAATATATGTACATACACACATGCGACTTAAAATACTTTTAGTTGACCACATTGAAACATAGAAGCGCTCATCGGTATGTGGTTGCCTTACACTTTACAAACCTTACAATAAATTATTAACGATATCATAAATTAAGTCATGAAATATAAACATGGACACCAAACAATTGAAATAATTCACAACAACAACGTACTTCACTTAAATGTTGACAATCATATTTTGTAACTGAGACAGTGTACTACCAAATTGGTTACTCTCTGGTAGACTGCGTATCTGGAGCAACCAGTGCTGGCATTCCATACATTTACGGTGACGTTCCTCGCGCGAAACATCTACTCCTAAACTATTTGACCATGGATCAATGTTATCCTGTATAATTGGCAAGAAATTGGAAAGGATCACTCGCAGCGTATCGCAACCGCGTGTGTAATGACTAGAGGAAAGTTATAAAAAAAAAATATTGAATTTTTGTAAGACCACTTTCACAAATGCACTTACAACTTGTGGGGGCTCTGCAAGAGTTCGTAGATTTCGGGTAGCAATAAAAGACACAAGTCCAAATTCCACGACGAGCTGTGAGGGTTACAATTGTATGTTTGGTATCGATTTTGCAAATACATTTTTCTTTACTTACGTTTTTTCCATTATCGCGCCTAAAAGATCAACAAACACAGTTCGACCTGTCTTTATAGCTTG
>NW_023458556.1:2460555-2463877 GCF_013731165.1 Rhagoletis pomonella
CCTGAGCAGCTCAACACAAACAAACACCACAGCACCACAACACACCAAAACAATAGACCACACTACAACCACGAAAGACCACACAGCACACACAACCGCACCACCAACCACATGCCGCCGCCAACAACTCGTGGTTCATCCTACAATCTGCACGTTATGTCAGACCAGGATATTCCGTAATGTGACATCAGTTCAGTCAAGTGCAACACCTGCCTTGGCTGGTGCCACTTTAGGGCATGTTCATGTCTGCGCACCACGCGAGATTGGACGAGGAACTTCGAGGGCCCGTGTTGCGCCACTCGATCGCAAAACCCCCACCCCCCACCCACTACCACCACAGGGCGGCAACCTCCACAGCAGTGCGGCAAGGTCGCACACATCCCTTACACCCCACATAACAACACGTCTCCCGAACCACATGAAGCCCCTTCAATTTAACTGTAAGGGACTTCAGAGCAAGATCGAGGAGATAACCGTCTTTATGGGAAGGCATGGTATATTGATAGCTGCGGTCCAAGAGACGAAGTTGCACAGCAATTCAACATTGTTGAATTGTGCGGGATACAACGTGCACCGTCGAGATCGCGAGCGAGATAATGGTGGTGGCTTAGCGTTCATCACGCACCCCACCGTGCAGTGAAAACTAAAAACACTACTGTTTTACTTTTACATTTCAAAGCTCCCTCAACCACCAGAGGGAATCTCGATTGTCTCTTGATAACTTGTGTTCGAAAGTAAACGGGTATCTCTCCGAGCCTTCTCGCTTCTTCCCCTGCTTTCTTTCTCTGCGCACGAAACCGCTATTGTCAACAAAGTATAGAGCCGCAACAAGGCCTCAAGTCGCTAGCCGGCAGTACTTGGGGCAAATACAAACAAACGTTGCTGGCAACATGCAAGGCAATAGGCCGGACGGTTTTAAATTACGCAGTACCAGTGTGGTCGCCGGGGACTAGTAGGACGCAGTGGATGGAGTTGCAGACGACGCAAAATACCGCACTACGGATAGCGACTGGATGCCTTCTGATGTCGCCAGAATACCACCTGCGCAACGAGGCGAAATTGCTCCCGATTAAGGAGCACAACACCACGCTCTGCAAGCAGTTTCTTGTTGGGAGCCATAGACGTGGTCACCCAAATAGGCAACTGCTTGCAGAAGAGCCCTCGTCCGGGCACGTCAGGAGGCATCTCTATGAACTGACGGATGAAGGCCAGAGGTTCATTAAACAACCTCTGGACCCGTCAGCTTATCGACAGGCCTTGTGGACTCCAGACCGGTGAATGCCGTTATAGGCGCACAACCATCGGACATTGACGGGACGGAGCTTCATCTGACTCGGGAGACCAGAACCACAATAGCCCAACATCGCTACTGCAGCAGGTTAAACCCATACCTGAGCAACAACAACAACAAAAACAAGCGAAATAATAGCTGTCATAATATTAGGAGAAGGCCAAAGCTGTCCAGTGGTCACGGGAACTCTGCGTAATAGCGTAGGCCGAAAATCCGTTTTTTAGAATTTTGATTGGTAATAGCAAAAATATGGTTCATTATGCTCTAAAAACAATCTGTGTGATAGGTGATTTTTGGTCAATATCTTAGGCTCGCCCAAGTCCATAGCTGAAGTACTAAAAAAGAAATTTCTAAGCTTACTTCGATTCTCTACAAAAAAGGTCCATATCCCAAGTTATGTAGGACTAATACTTTCGAAGCTACGTGCAATTTTATAAAAAAAAAGTATTAATAATGTATTTATTGATTTTTATTTTATAATTGAACTTTGATGGATTTGGGCGAGCCAAAGATATTGACCAAAAATGTTCATCTTTCACACAGATTGTTTTTAGAGCATAATGGACCATTTTTTTGCTATTACAAATCAAGAGAGAGTACTCAAATATTTTAACCAAAACAATTAGGAGGTCAAGAAAACTTAAACGGATAATTTTAGAATCTTCTCTGTGGAGTTTGTTTCAAGGCCTCTCAAAAGATGGAAGGACAGTCGCTCTGCTTGGATTCCTTCACCCAAAACTAGAGTTCGAACCAAGAGAGACCAGAAGGTCGCCGTCGAATTGAAGGTTTGTTTTTTTTACCTGGAAATCTGTCCGTTGGGTGATCGGTTCTTTCGATACGGATGGAATCCGAGGAGCTTCTACTGCCCAGGCATCATGAGGAACAGTTTTGCTTCGCAGAAGAGACTACTCGCTAGCAAAATCGTTTAAGCCAATAAGTTTAGCTTCTTCTGCGCTTAAAGCAATGGAGAATATTATAGACAACCACATCAGAACGAATTCTCTGAAGCGAGCTCCGTTGCATCTAAGCCAGCAATGATATAGCGCAGGAAGGTTCACGGGCACTGCTCTCCACCAGCTTCGGATATCCGGATAAAATGTACATTCAATAATAAATATATAGTTGGATAGCAGCCCGACTTAAAACCAGAGAATCCCCCTTGCCTTGTTAGAGTTTATAGAAGATATTAAGAATCGTCACAGGCATTCTTACAAGGTTACTTGCACAAACTAGGTATTTAGTCAAACGATCTCTGCTGCTACTTTGGCTCAACCAAAGAAACTCCTTTGCATCTTCTAGACTAATATCCGATGCTTTTTTTTAGGAGACGCGAGAGAAGTCTTGGTCTAATGTAACCACAGTAGGCGCAGAATCAATCCCTGTTCCCTAAAGCTTTTCCAAAGTTTTTAGAGGCCTTAGGCTTAACAGAAACATTGTGAAGAGCATTTGTCACATTAGATCCTAGATTGTAGTGCATACCTCATATTTATAGCTTTATACATATCTAGGCTGAGTAAAACCAAAGATTTAAAATTACTTTTTCATGGTTTATTTTATAGAGATTTTCAAGCTATAATGCAGATGGCGGCACTATTACCAATGTAAGATTGTGTGGAAGATTTTCATGTGGCATATTAAAATAAGACATATTTTATTTATTTCGCAGATACCAGTGAACTATAGACCGGATCCGGCATTGCTGACACAGCCCAGCTTTAACCAAAAAAGTTTTACCAATCGTCAAAATGTCGACGATAGTTTAGAGATCCAAATGCTGTTAGCTTCACACGAGCAAATTTATCAAGAGCTAAGCAATAGACATGCAACCCTACAACTAATACGAAATTCCACAAGGTACCAGAGAGCAACTTGATTTGCCTTTCATCGACCATTCAAATCATTCGTCTTCCTTGCATTAATCGAAAATTACATGATTACTTATAATTTTTTTTTTAGGTCTCACGATATTATCGGCGCTTTAAAACAAGCTATAAAGACAGGTCGAACTGTGTTTGTTGATCTTTTAGGCGC
>NW_023458556.1:2463977-2469470 GCF_013731165.1 Rhagoletis pomonella
GCGCCTAAAAGATCAACAAACACAGTTCGACCTGTCTTTATAGCTTGCTTTAAAGCGCCGATAATATCGTGAGACCTAAACAAAAATTATAAGTAATCATGTAATTTTCGATTAATGCAAGGAAGACGAATGATTTGAATGGTCGATGAAAGGCAAATCAAGGTGCTCTCTGGTACCTTGTAGAATTTCGTATTAGTTGTAGGGTTGCATGTCTATTGCTTAGCTCTTGATAAATTTGCTCGTGTGAAGCTAACAGCATTTGGATCTCTAAACTATCGTCGACATTTTGACGATTGGTAAAACTTTTTTGGTTAAAGCTGGGCTGTGTCAGCAATGCAGGATCCGGTCTATAGTTCACTGGTATCTGCGAAATAAATAAAATATGTCTTATTTAAATATGCCACAATGAAATCTTCCACACAATCTTACATTGGTAATAGTGCCGCCATCTGCATTATAGCTTGAAAATCTCTATAAAATAAACCATGAAAAAGTAATTTTAAATCTTTAGTTTTACTGAGCATAGATATGTATAAAGCTATAAACATAAGGTATGCACTACAATCTAGAATCTAATGTGACAAATGCTCTTCACAATGTTTCTGTTAAGCCTAAGGCCTCTAAAAACTTTGGAAAAGCTTTAGGGAACAGGGATTGATTCTGCGCCTACTGTGGCTACATTCGACCAAGATTGCTCTCGCGTCTCCTAAAAGAAGCATCGGATATTAGTCTAGAAGATGCAAAGGAGTTTCTTTGGTTGAGCCAAAGTAGCAGCAGAGATCGTTTGACTAAATACCTAGTTTGTGCAAGTGACCTGTAAGATTGCCTATGACTATTCTTAATATCTTCTATAAACTCTAACAAGGCAAGGGGGATTCTCTGGTTTTAAGTCGGGTTGCTATCCAACTATATATTTATTTTTGAATGTACATTTTATCTGGATATCCGAAGCTGGTGGAGAGCAGTGCCCTTGAACCTTCCTGCGCTATATCAGTGCTGGCTTAGATGCAACGGAGCTCGCTTCAGAGACTTCGTTCTGATGTCGTTATCTATAATATTCTCCATTGCTTTAAGCACAGAAGAAGCTAAACTTATTGGCTTAAACGATTTTGCTAGCGAGTAGTCTTTTCTGCGAAGCAAAACTGTTACTCATGATGCCTACCTGGTGGGGCAGTAGAAGCTCCTCGGATTCCATCCGTATCGAAAGAACCGATCACCCAACGGCCAGATTTCCAGATAAAAAAGAACCGACCTCCAATTCGACCTTCTTTTCTCTCTTGGTTCGAGCTCTAGTTTTGGGTGAAGGAATCCAAGCAGAGCGACTGTCCTTCCATCTTTTGATAGGCCTTGAAACAAACTCCCCAGAGAAGATTCTAAAATTATCCGTTTAAGCTTTCTTGACCTCCTAATTGTTTCGGTTAAAATATTTGAGTATTCACTCAACACCATGCGCCTAACTACATTAAACAGCTTACGTATCTGGGGCCGAAAATCCGCTTTTTTAGAATTTTGATTTGTAATAGGAAAAAAATGGTCCATTATGCTCTAAAAACAATCTGTGTGGAAGATGAACATTTTTGGTCAATATCTTTGGCTCGCCCAAATCCATCAAAGTTCAATTAAAAAATAAAAATCACTAAATACATTAATACTTTTTTTTATAAAATTGCAAGTAGCTTCGAAAGTATTAGTCCTACATAACTTGGGATATGGACCTTTTTTGTAGAGAATCGAAGTAAGCTTAGAAATTTCTTTTATAGTACTTCAGCTATGGACTTGAGCGAGCCTGAGATGTTGACCAAAAATTGTCACCTTTCACACAGCTTGTTTTTAGAGCATAATGAACCATATTTTTGGTATTACCAATCCAAATTCTAAAAAAAACGAATTTCGGCCCACGCTATTACGCAGCGTTCCCGTGACCACTGAACAGCTTTGGTCTTCTAATCTTATGACAGCTGTTATTTCGGTTGTTGTTGTTGTAGCAGCTACAACAACCCCGCCCAGATCGGTTAATATCTCAGTCGTTGTCGTCAAGTTCCACTAACGGCAGCCCTAAGAAGCGTGCAGCCTCAATAGGGTCGGTCCACAGGAACAAAGGCGTTAGGATTGTCGGGTTTTTTGGGTATACGGAGAACTGTTTCGAGTCATGGGGTGTCTCTCCGCATACCGGACACTCATTTGGTACATCTGCGTTTAGTCTGCTCAGATATGAGTTTAACCTGCTGCAGTAGCCAGAGCGAAGTTGGGATATTGTGCTTCTGGTCTCCCGAGGTAGATGAAGCTCCGTCTCGTCAATGTCCGGTGGTTGTGCGCCTAGAACGGCATTCACAGGCCTGGGGCCTACATAACTCGAGACTGACTCCCTGTGAATGCCGTTCAAGGCCTGTCGATAAGCTGACGGGTCCAGAGGTTGTTTAATGAACCAAGTACTGCCGGCTAGCGACTTGAGGCCTTGTTGCGGCTCTGTACTTTGTTGACAATAGCGGTTGCGTGCGCAGAGAAGCAAAGCAGGGGAAGAAGCGAGAAAGCTCGGAGAGATACCCGTTTACTTTCGAACACAAGATATCAATTCCATTCCCAGTCGCTGTGATCGAGCAATCGTCGGCGTAAGAGACAATCGAGATTCCCTCTGGTGGTTGAGGGAGCTTTGAAATGTAGAAGTTAAACAGTAGTGAGGAAAGGACACCACCCTGTGGAACCCCCTGTTTTATTTTCTGAGTTTGCCCAATTTGTCTCTAAAGATTACCTACGAGTGTCGACCACTTAGATAATTCGCCGACCACCATTTGAGCCTCTGTGGGAGAGAGGAAGCCTCTTTATCTCTAGTTCTAGTAGCGTAGAGTGGCTGACGGTAGTGTCTTCGCTACCGGGGAAAGAAGTGTTATCGGCCAATGAGATTCTCCTTTGTTGGTTGGTTTCCCCGTTTTGAGCAGTAGGACCACTCTCGCCACCTTCCAGATGCCTGGGTTGATGAGAGTGGCCATTGACATATTGAGTAGCTCCGTTAGGTACGCTACTCCCGTAGGACCCAAATTTTTCAGTATCAACATGAATATTCCGTCGGGACCCATGGCTTTGGAGGCTTTCGCCTTCCCGATGGCCACCGTAACTTCACCGCTAGTGAAAGCAAGGCGGGCACAAGTTGTTGGCAGTTTGTCCAGCCTTCTTGTCACTCTACGCTTGGCTTTGTCCGCCGGAGGATGCAGTGTGAACTGCCGGCTAAAATTGCTCCAGCATCGCTCCGGGTTCGACGAAGCATGGTCGCCGAAAGAAATTTCGACCCTGTCGTCGTGCTTCGTCGGATTGGACGGTGACCTCACGGTTGACCAAAGCCTGCTGACACCAGAGGCGAAGTTACAAGTTCTTCTGCTTATGTACGTTCACTAGTTGCCGAATCTCCGCGTTGAGATCCCTGATACGGGGATTTCCGGCATCGGCCTGATGAAGGTTGTCACGCTCATCGACTAGAACAGCCGCTTCAGCAGGGAAGTTTGGACGTGGGTCCGTGATGCATCCTGCCGGTACCAAGCGAACTGCAGCAGCAGTGACAACCCTGCGGAACTTACATTCGCCAAGGTGGATGTCGGTTGGTGTGGGGAGCGCAGCGAAGGTGCTCTCAGTAAATTCCGCGAAGCGGTGTTCCGCGGAAGCAAAGTCGGTTGGTTTATCGATCGAGATGACCGTGGGCAGATGGTCTGATGCCAAAGTCAGCGTAGGTCGCCATGATACGCTATTTATCAGACCAGCGCTGACTATTGCTATATCTGGCGAGCTGCCCATAATCCTGGTGGGTGCGTCGTCGTTCATTGTGCAGAATGTCGAATCGTCTATCTGCTCAGCCAAGTCTGTTCCCTTACGATCGTTTGACAGGCTTGAGTGCCAAATATTGTGGTGCGCATTAAAGTCATCTACTACCATACGGTTTTCACCTCTGAGGAGCGCACCTATATGAGGGTGATATCTTGCCGGGCAGCAGGTGACAGGGGTATGTACACGTTAAATATTTCGAGCTCAACATCGCCTGACCGGATAGCAATGCCCTGACATTCTAGGGTGGTATCCCTGCGGTCGATGTCTGCTTCGATTAGACGATACTTCACGGTGTGGTGCGTGATGAACGCTAAGCCACCACCATTATCTCGCTCGCGATCTCGACGGTGCACGTTGTACCCGGCGCAATTCAACAAAGTTGAATTGCTGTGCAACTTCGTCTTTTGGACCGCAGCTATCAATATACCATGCCGACACATGAAGACGGTTATCTCCTCAATCTTGCTCTGAAGCCCGTTGCAGTTAAATTGAAGGAGCTTCATGTGGTTCGGGAGACGTGTCGTGATGTGGGGTGTAAGTGATGTGTGTGTTCTTACCGCCGTTGGCTGTTTGCACTGCTGTGATGGTTGCCGCCCTGTGATGGTGGCGGGAGGCGTCGCAATTGAGGTCTGCGACCGAGCAGCGCAACACGGGCCCTCGAAGTTCCCAGTCCAATCTCGCGTGGTGCGCAGACATGAACATGCTCTAAAGTGGCACCAGCCAAGGTAGGTGTAGCACTTGACTGATGTCACGTTACGGGACCCAGGAGTTGTTGGCGGCGGCGTGTGGGTGGTGGTGCGGTTGTGTGTGTTGTGTGGTCTATCGTGGTTGTAGTGTGGTCTATTGTTTTGTTGTGTTGTGGTGCTGTGGTGTTTGTGGTGAGCTGCTCAGGTGGACTGGGGTTAGCCGTTAAGGCTGCTCTATTTTAGCAGTAGGGGGCCAGAAATGATGTGGTCCACTGCCGAAGGGTCCGTAGTCCTGAGCAGACTCTGAGGTGACTCCACCCGTCGCAAGCATTGCATTTGACTGAGGTGGAGTTGCGGTGTAGTCGTCTCTGGCACACACAGCAGGTATAGGTTTCTGGCCCTGGGTTTGACTCGATGCCAGCCCTGAGCAGAAGAATGCGTAGCAAATATAGCCCTATGGACGAACAACTTCTGAGATACTTCGCCGACCTAAACGGGGTTAGATCGCCGGAACAACAGCCCTTGGTCGGGTAGAAGCCGAGTCATTCCGGTACATAGAACCGGCTGTCGTGGGAATGCTATTATTTCGGTGCTCTACTTTGGTTAAGATAACATCAAGCGAAATTCTAACTCCCAACTTACATTTGTTTGCCTCTGAGCAGCAGCAGCAGCTGCCGCCGCAGTATTTTGTCGTTGTGGCGATCGCAGCTCCAGTGTGGTCCGCGATCGTGTCGGCGGCTTTGCGTAGATTTGTACGCTTATATTTTTATTTCGCGCATTTTCTTTGTTCAGATTCGACTGCGTTTCATTGCCGCGCTTCGTCTTGTTCACAAAATGCGAAGAAGCGGACTTTTTCAGTGACATGTTGTCGTCTAATTTGTGCAGCTCTGTAGAGCTCACCGATGACACCTGTGACAGCTTACTACGTTGCTGGTGGGAGGAGTTCACATGTGATTTGCTACTCGTTGATATGGCTATGTGAGTAGCGCGTTTT
>NW_023458556.1:2469570-2486861 GCF_013731165.1 Rhagoletis pomonella
CATGTGATTTGCTACTCGTTGATATGGCTATGTGAGTAGCGCGTTTTTGTGCAGTCGCTGCTGTTTTCGATTTCGAGCCTTTATATGCTGGTATCTGTTGCGCCGGTCCTATAGACGCCGTTGTTGAGCTAACCGAGCCTGGTACATTAGACTGTTGATGATTATTTTGATTTACCGGAAAATCTTCAACCATCTCTGTATGATCATAATTTGATATTATGGGCGGATTACTTTCATTTAAATTGTATTCAATGTCATTAGCAAAAGAGTTCGCCATCGGCATGTGGAGATAAATTTCACGTTCCCCTGGCATTTTCAACGAACTGGGTCCATCAAAATTTAGCGAACAAAGGCCGTTGCCGCTAAACGAACTGTACCCGGTACTGGATGCCATCGATGGGAAATTATATGGAGGTGATGTATTGGATTTATGCGCTAAATGACTCGCGCTCGTATACGACGCATCATAAACACTATTACTATTCACAGTATGTAATAAAGGAATAGCAGACGTTGTGGCCGGGGGCGGAGAAGTAGTGTCCAATAAGGATTCGTCGACCAACTCAAGACTCAAGTTTGGCGATGAGTGGCCGTCAAGACTGGGACTCTTGTTATCCTCATTTTCCTCCACCAGCCGTGAATCTTTCGGACCTGTAATTGAGAGTCTCAGCTTCTGACTACCGCGCGAAAAACTCTTTCGTGTAGTGGAATTATGGCTGAAAGCGGTGGGTGTTATATTTGACGGATTGTAGAACGGGAACACTCGGTCAATACTTAGTGCATTTATTGAAACAATACTTTGTTCATAGGAGCCACAGATCTGCGAAATAGAAAATTAAAAAGTGTTTGCCCGCAATGGAAGTCCATCCTATTAACGTACCAGTTTTCGATTAACAACTTTCATGTCACCCAACGCAGTCCAAGTGGATATTATGTGATCGAATTCGCGATCCGGTTCCCATCCAATTACAGAAATACCTGCTGCAGTGCCCACAAAGAGACACTCCCCATTTTCGCTGGAAAATTTAGTTTGTAAATATAACGTAAGTGATATCGGTATGTAATTCAAATTAAATACCTGAATGTAATGCACTTTATTGGATGTCCATAAAACTGGCTCTCGGACTCAGTCTGAGAGATACGCGCTTGACTCTCCAAATCGTATATGCAGACGGTGCCATCAACACGTCCAACGGCCAAAAGAAACTCAAACGGATGAAATTGTATGCAAGTAATAGCAGCTGCGGGCGGCTGTTCAGTAAAATCCATGATTTGTTTACTCTTACGTATATCCCAGATTATCACGGACCCTTCTGTACCAGCAGAGGCAATCCATAATCCATCCGGCGAGAACTTTACAGAGTTAACCTGAGCGATATGTCCTCGGTAAATCTTAATACACCTATTTTGATTCCTGACGTCCCACAGCCTGTTATTTAAATGCGAAGAAACAAAAGTCCATTTTATACAAATTTAGATGAAACGATTGAGTTTCGCATTTTTTATGGTGGGTTTAAACATAGTGCGAAAGTATATAAGTAGTAAACTTAGATCACGTAAACAGCCTTCATATTTAATTGGCTAATCTTAGCTTCACCAACTGGCTCCTGCGATTAAACTAAGTTTAAACAGCAATCGGATTTAACCGCGGCCCGAAAATCTTGTCTTTAAAAACACTTTGTGGAGAAGGAGTAACTGCTAAAGTAGGCTAAGTATAAACAGGTACGATTCACCAATTTAAACAGGGTTTGTAAAAAGTGTGAAACTTTCTGGCAACCCTAATTAGGAACTTCGATTGTAGTCACTGAGAAAATAGTTAACCCGAAACCAATGAAGTTCATAAGTGGAGAAGAAGTCTTTGCGCGAAATTATTCTGGAGCCCGACGATGAGTCGAGGCCAAAGTACTGAAGTGTGTGGGAAATAAGCCAGCATCAAAACCAGCTGAGAGGCAACAAAACAAATGAGTCGTCAGAACAAGTCGATGTTGACATTGATCTGGAACCAGCTGACTCTCTTCACACACACACCACATCATCACTCAGCTGTGCAGACACCTCCTAATAACGAGTAGACATATCATCAGTTGCCGAAAACCAGTATCAGTTTACCATTAACACCGCTTAGACGTTAGCAACGGATTAGAAAGAAACCTGTTAAATTAGATCTTTAAAAAACAAATTAATTTCGTAATATATACAGAAAATTAAGCCCAGGGGAATGTAATAAGTGTAAAACCTTCTGACAACCCAAATTAGGCACTTCCATTGTAAATCAACGTGGTAGCACTTGGTAAACTTTTGACTTTTAAAGTCATTCCATTGTTTTCGCTTCTAGCAGCTTCCAGGCGGTTTTACAAGCTCTTCAACTAGAAAAATTACTCTTAAGGAATCTTCTGTAACTTAAGTTGTATTTATTGAATAATCTTCACGTACATAGAAGCGACTGCCTTGGGACAGTTCAGGCGAAATTAGTGTGTGGACACCGGACCTAATACTAGTTATTCAGACTCGACCCAGACATATGTAGGTACCCAACACATTTCTGCCCTATAACGGTACCCCCAGTACACGCGAACCACCTCTTTACCGGATTTCCACCTAGTTTATTTATGTACCAAAATCTAAACATTATAAATATTTATTTCATTTAAAATTGAATTAGAAGATTTTCCATCGCCGAACGAAAGTCTTTCACTGTTTTTTGTTGTAGCAGCTTACTAAACGCCGTCTAAATCAGTGCATCGGCATGTTGTGTTCATTCTCATTTAGAATGGAATAGAAAATAATAAAGTAAGCAGTGCGACCAGTAGGTCTGTTGGGCCCTCGGCTTATAGCAACACCTATGAATTTTAGAACAGATACCGAGGGTAGAGAGTGTATGTGCACTTTTCTTAGCCATATATCGCACGTAATAATAATATACAGAATTATTCCAAAATTTTAATTTGGGGAAAAACTTAATCAGAAATTCATCAATTCGTACGGTTTGTATACCAAAATACAAATGGAAATACACATATCTTCGCAATTTTTGGAAAGTTTAGTCATCTATTAGATATTCTGCTTATCAAGCTTATTAATTGTATAGTGAAATCTCCGAAAACGTAAATTTTGGATTACATCGCTATATTGTTTAACGTGTGATATATCGTAAGCATCTCTCCTTTCTTCGTAAAACGGCCTCACACTCCAGGAGAAGTTACAATAGGTTCTCCTTGGCGGAGTCACAAAAGCGACATAGATCGCTGGATCAGATCGCCAACTTACGCAAGCGGCCCCGAAGCCTAAAAGGACCCGTCAAAATACCTGTAATAATTCTTAGGAGACTTGGAGAGGTTTATAAGTAATCTGCATCTCTTTAGATTGTACCCCCCAACAATAAGCTGTTGGCGTGACGAAGGCCCATAGTGTAACGCCAATGGAGTACCCTCAGTTTACTTTTTTTTCTTTTCTGAGGACTTCTTTTATTTTGCTGGGATCCACCGTAAGGAATGGCTCAGGTCCTATCGGGGCCGAGGCAGCAGCCAGTCTCCCATATGCCCTAGTACCAATATTAGTTGCTTAGTGTTATACTCAGCAAGGGCATTAAGCTTCTCAATGCACTCCAGGACCAATAAGGATTTGACCTCGAACGATGAGAGAGCCATAAGTGCCGCCCGACTATCAGCATGCTCGAGGTTTCTCCGGCAAAGGACTGTTGTATTAATGATCTACTCTTGTCAAGATCGGTGAACCCCATTAAAAGTGCATCGTTTCACTTATTTTTTCTGTTTTACTTGTAATCCAAAATACGTATGTATTTTAAACTTATTTTGCCTAATTGATTTCTATCCGAGTTTTTGACCGTCGTCAAAAAACGGAGAAGGTTATCAATTCGTCGGAATATATATATTTTATGTATGTGACCGCATAACTTTGGACCACGTTAATCGATTTCTATAATTCTTTTTTTTTTTTAAGGAAAGGTGTTACCTCAGAGGTGGTCCCATACTAATTTGGTTTGGATCCGATCATTTGATCATCAAGAAATTAACGATAATCTGAAATTTGTATATGAGTTTTGAAGTCGGTTTTTTTTGCTTAAAAGCTACTTGTTCTTAATTTTGTAAAGGCAGAACCGTTTTTTTTTTTAATTGCAATTTTTCGAATAACTCGAAAACTGGTTTTCGAAAAAGGGCGGATAATCGAACACCCTAGCTGACACCCCTTTGGTCCGACTTAAGGACTATTCGATTTAGGCAGCGCTTAGTTGTGCCGTTGCAATAAAAACTAGATCTAAATTGTTCCTGCAACAATCGGGTCTACATACATATGAATATACAGTTGAGGCCACATAATTAGCGACACGAATTCTTTACAAGTTATGACTACTTATTTTTTCTTTTATGTCTAAGAAAAAAAGTTTGAAATTTGCATTAAAATGTGTGATTTTGTTTACTTTACTACAAAGTTTTAAGCTTATGTTTGATTTTCGTTTCCACCAGAGACTGGCATGCGTTGAACGTCAACTATTGCATACTCAATCAATACTGCTGCTTTGTATGACTGAGCAGCGCGTTGACTTAGTAGTATCGATACCTAAAAGAAATTAGAGGATGACTGAACACCAGCGCATAGCCTCCTGCCTTGCAAATACAGCCATCACAAGTGAACGGTATCGTCACCTGAAATGTAAAAAGTCCTGACTATAAAAGCGCAAACAGTCAACGACGTTGCGTAGACGTAGGTTGACGCAGACCCGACCTACCTTATAGGGTTCGCGTGTTAACGAAAACTCACCACCGCATTCTCTATCTCTCTATCAACAGTAAATTTTATATGCGGTTACGTACGTCAACCTACGTTTACGCTACGTCGTTGACTAACGGCGCTTTAATATTTTTTTTTTTTTTCATAAAAAGATTTGGGGAGGTGTAATTCGATGAAATCCATCATATAATCAAAAAGTTAATTTTGAATTTTTTATCAGTTACGACTTTTTGCATTTCAGCAACGATGTTTGTTACGTCGTATTGCATTTCCGGTGACGGTGGATGATATATCATATATGTAGTTACATAAAGGTATTAATAAATAATTAAAACTATTAAAATTTATTATTTTAATGATTAATCCTGTTGAATCCTTCTAAAATAAATTTGACTTATTTGTGACTCAAAATGTTTGCTGGGTTTGTGCTTTTCTATACAAATATGAAGTTCTGTCTGCATTGTGTACTATAATAGGGAATTTACATGATTCAACTTTCACAGGCGATAAGTTGAATCAAAAGTTGAACGAAAGTAGGCAGCCGACCAACTTCATTGAAAGCGATTAGTTGAAAGGCCGCTTACACTAGGCGATTGTTGCTTTCAACTAAAAATCGCCTCATGTAAATTCCCTATAAACGTTCATACCTGTCGCAACAACGAGCAAAAAAATTTTAAATTTTCAATTTTCTTCATACATGTCTGCAGACCTAGTATTTGGTATGCGCACGCGCCTATCCACAATGCGACGGTATGTCATACTTGACATGTAGTACAGACAAGTTTGCTTGTGCATATTCTGGTTAAGGTTATTTTATTTACAATAATATACCCGAAAATATACAACTACAACAACCCCGCCCAGATAGATCTGTTAGTCCCTTAATGGTTGTCGTCAAGCTCTATTGGCGGTAAACCGAGGAAGCGTGCAGCCTCAATGGGGTCTGTAGTCTCTAGTGAACTTATAGTGCATTTATAGTTAGTTGAGTTCCCTACCGGGCAGCAACATTGTCAGAAATTCTTGCGCTTTCAGAATGTTCCCTTTCTGAAATAAAAGACCTCTTTCGAAATACCCTCTACATGTGAGGTGTACTTGCTCATGCAACTTCTTTCTGAAATTTCTCAATTTGACAGCCTTTCGGAAATATATTGCACTGCCACGTCTGCCACGCTCTATAGGGTAGAGTCTATACACACATATCCTATCCACATAAACAAAATGTATATAGTAACACAAAGTCAGTACTCATTTGTACTGGAACCTGCAAATTTTTACTGAAAAAGTGTATAATAACTAATGTGACCAACTATTTCATAGCTCAAAGAAGTACAGCTTGGGTTGGGTTAAGTTAACGCCGGGAGCCGATTACGGAGTTTTGAATGCGGCTAATTTCGATCCCTGAGAGCTCAGTGTTTGTTCAGGAGTGTGAGCCAAAATGCTTCCAACTTAGCCTCGAGATGGTTGGACAGTCTAAAAGAAAGTGTGGAGATTCCATTTCATCTTCCTCTTGGAAGCTGATACGAAAGGATCAGTTGATCATCCTAGTCTCACCGCATGAATACCAATTGCACAATAGGCTGTCAGAACCCCCATTACTAGCCCTTGAGAGGTAACGTGTTTTAAAGTGCCCTAGCTCCCCTGCAGCGGTACAAGGCAACCGACACCTTTCCAACCCTTACCTCAATGTTAGGCTTCCACGACAGCCGCCGTTAATCGCCCATCTAGTTACCTGGTTCAGGTAACCTTGAGCCAGATCAAAAAAGGGTGTATAGAAATCGTACCTTAACCAAAAGTTCCACTTTTCCAGTTCCTGTAGAAGGTCGTTTACAACCGCAATCCAGAGCCAAGGGAGAGAGAACACCAACTTGTGGAGTGCTCCTATTGACACTGCAGATGCTCCCCTACTCCTCCGCGACTGTTCTGTCACCAAGTAAGCTGTAGATAAGCCTTATTAGGTTGGTTTCTACCCCCGATTATGAATATACTTTACTATTGCCTGTGGAGTGACATTGTTGAAGGCCCCCTCGATATCGAAGGAGGCCTCTACTGCGTAATCTTCATGCGTGAAGGCTTCCTCTGACCACTTTACCAATGTGTGCAGGGTGGTCTTCACCGAAATTTTCTTGCAATAAGCATATTGAGCTCTTGAAAGACAGTCACGAGGAATCGCGTTTATGTCTATCAGTCTCTCTAGCGTTTTATAGCAAAAGCGTGTTTAGCAAAAGCGAAGAGACTGGTAGGCCTAAAATCCCTAGGAGAAACATGAGAGCCTTCTGCAGCCTTCGGGATGAACGCAACACGGACTACCCTCCAAGCATTGGTAATGTACCCGGTCCTCACGCAGTTCCCATAAATAGGATCCAGTCAATTGCACGACACCTTCAAAAGATCGGAGAAGAACAGGACCTGGCGGGAAATTCTGTAACCAGTTAGCGACAATCGCTATCCACCCAGGCTGAAAAGTCATCGTGTAAATTGGCTCTAACTATTAATCTCCAGTTTGTTTACTTTACCGTGAAAACACAATGCCGGCGAACGGCGAACTCACCACAGCGAAATTACCGCTGTCCAAATTATAGCCCGAACACAATGAAAACGACGAGCTACAAACCACAGCTGTCAAATTATTTTAACACGTACTCTTATGTAGATAATTATTTTGGCGACGACCGGGCTACGCGATGGCTGTGGTTGTGGCCAGATTAGATCTATTTCTATTTTTCTGGCGACAGATAAGGTTCTTCCTCTTCTTTTATATCAAACTCATACAAATTCATGATGTCGCTGCCGCGTTCAAAGAAATCATGTCGCCATCAACAAAGCGTTTAGATAATGAAGAAAAGCGAAATGCGAAGTTCGCTCGGCGGCGTTTCGTGGCGATAGATTTATTTCTATCGCTCTGCTGGGCGATGGCGGCATTACTTTCAAAGATTTAGAAGAAAACAGCATGTAACACGAATTGTATTGAAAAATACAGTGAACGATTCGTTAAATCTGGCTTAAAATAAAATAATTTATAATAATTCCCCCTTGCCTTATATTTATATTTGTTATCATTTCATCATTTCTAAATATGGTTTCGTTTTTCAAAATATGGTCACCTCACTTATAACTGCGACGAAATGGTATCAGCTGTTTTCGCTACCGCTCTAATTCTGTTAAAGTTGGCGAAATATCAAGGCGAACGATGAACGACGGCATCGCCCAATTCGGCGAACTTCGCCATTCGCCGGGTATTGTGTTTCAAGCATTAGTGTGTGCTGACTATGGTTGCCGTATAACGTTTTTCGGTTATACCATAATTTTCCTTTAAAAATAGAACACAACTTTGCAGGTCCTATCTAGTTGCTTTTTTGAAGTAAGTCGAAGCAAGTCCGTGTGTTTTGTCATCGCGAATGACACCGAAATTATTACGCTCAATGCTTGTTCAATAATACATACGACATATTTTTACCGAACAAGATTCAAATTTTGTCGTATTTTGTTGTATGACTTGTAGCGCTTGTGTTACAGGCCCCTGATCTCTCACATACAACAATTTTTTGTTGGGACTTATAAACACTAAATTTGTATGAAAAAATTTCGCATGTGCCAAACTTTTAAATTATACGCCAAACATTTAAAACATACGATAAAATTATACCAAATATCTCGAAATCCAAAGGAGATATCAAAAAACCTAAAAAGCCATTTGAAAGATCTTGATGCGCTTAGTATAACTGCATTATTAACCCGATTTGGCCCAATTTTCACATACGACAATAATTTTTCAGGCGACGATTAATATTTTAACCAATTTATTTTTCAGGTTTCGTTATGAGGAATTTAGCTTTTTTCTAGCGGGTTTTTATAAAAATCTGGATTTTTACTCGAAAATAATTGGCAGCACTGATACACACCTGATACAAAACAAAGCAAATTATTTAATCGAAGACACAAACCACCAAAAACAAAATCACGATAAACGTCAGACATGGCATTTCCAAATATGCAAACAGAGTTTTTGATAGCCGAGCAAAGGTTATAAGTAGAATAGGTACGTGTTTTGGTAAGTTTGCAGTCACACAGTCCATAGCGTAGTGGAATTCATCTTCTCTAGCTCATAAAGTCAAGTCAACCATTTGCATAGTTTCAGCAAGGTAAGTTACAAACGAGTGCTTCTCAGCGACTTGAAACCACATTCTACGGATGCAGTTGGACAGATTTCAATTGTAATCTGTCTCACATCTAGTTAGTTGGTAGTATGGTAGTAATATTAGTCAAATTGAATTTCCAAAATAGTCAGTCATGTGCATTGTGGAAGAATACAAGTGAGATATCTTAGGGTTGACAGATAGTTGACAGGGTGTTCAATATGGCGATGACAGTGTGAACAATATGGCAGCCAATATGGCATACAACACCGAATGGCCCGAAGTAGCCAAACTACGACCCGAATGAAACGCTTCGTGAAAATCCAGGGTTGCGAAGTGGTATTTTGTTGGAAAATATAAAAGCCAGGATTTTGTGCAGCGCCGAATTTTAACAAAAGAGGGTTTTGTGTTCTCAAGATGAACAGAAAAGGGTTGCTGTGCTGTTTCGTTTTAAGCTTATTTAAATCTTAAGGTATCTAAAGGAAACAAAAATTAAAGCAAAAATTTAAAATATATGTACATATCTGAAAATTATAAATAAAATATATATTTTCACGAGAGACAAATTAAATAAAATGGGTTAACTTTAGGGGAAATATACCTATCAGATTGGGACAGATAGCGCTTTTACGTTATAAATAAAAATAATTCCTACTTAAATTTTATATAATTTTGGTAACGTATTTCTAAGCTGACCCTGAGATCTGTGAAATAATACATATTTATGTGCATATATTGTGTTGATTATGCTCTAAATCGCTAAATAATTCTTGCAGCAATCAGCACCATTGGAAAGTGAAGTGACAATAGGCTGGTTTTCTTTATACAGCCCGTTTTAAATTCGTATTATTGTTATAATAAATTACAATTATTGTTTGTTTCCATTTCGGTCAACCGCGCAAATTATTTGTTAAAAAAATGTCGTTTCAAAATAGCAATTTTGTTTACTTTTGAATAAGACTTTATCGAGTGCGCTATAAAGACAGGGGGATAAATGCTGTAAAGAAATATATGTTGAGTCCAATCGGTTTTTTGCTAATCCGGTTTTTGTGTAGGTATAAACAAGGTATATTAAAAAAATAAATCTCCATGAAAAAATATCGTTATTTTCGTATTTAAAATTAATCGGAATTTTATGGGGGGTTATAAAAACTCGTTTTAATTGAAACTTTGTTTTTTCGGCTGTATTTGTTATTATTTATTGGCCCAGATGCAAATATTGAATGAACTAACATATATTAAATATGTACGGAACTACCATTTGTATGCAACCCTGCCTATCCTGTATTCAAGTAGATGTAATTCGAAAAATTTAAACGGATTTCTTTAAATCAACCTGAGCTGCGGACATATTGCGAATTCATTTTAAAACATTAACCACTACATTATATTAGTATTAAATACTTTCAATTAAGAAACAATTCTTACTAGAAAATAAATATGAATCGGTTTATTTTAAATATTCCAATGTATATATTTTGTTAATGCAGATAGTGCGGATTTAACGTATTTTATAACCGTTACATGGGGAAAAGAAATTTTAGGCAGATTGTTATTGACAATTTTTACATAATTTACGATTGCAATCAATTTCTTTCAAAACTATAATCTAAATGATTGCAAGTTGTATTTTTTACGATCAAAACAGATTCCAATATTAGGTATATTATGCAAATGCAATCCAATTTGATTTGAGTTATTCAGTTTTAGATACATTTATATTTCTGTGTTCGTATGGAATAGTAGTTTATGTCGGGAAGCTGGCTTTAGTATAATCCGGCATTCCCTTTATTATTTACAACACATGGAATTTTTTGATGACCCTTAACAAGAATATGTACGTGCTAGTATCGGAACTATTTCTTGCACGTTTATTTATCCAAAATTTCTTCAACGGCTCGGCGTCAGTGAGGGTATGCTGCGAATGCCGCATTATACTAAAACCAGCCTTTCGACATAAGCTACTATTCCATACGAGTGGAGCACGTGCGAAATGCGGATTTTCCCAGTTGCAGTACAGCAGTAACTCGACACCTTCCTCACCAACCGCTCTGTCCTCTATGAGCTTCTTAATGTAACTGCAAATAAAAGATGAAAATTTGAGAAAAAATACTATCACAGCGTTTCACTTGTAGCGTTTCACTCTTGTAGTATATTGGCTATCAAGCACCAGAAAATTTCCATCACGCATGCCATATGCCACCGATTGTCGTGGATCAATTAAAATACTGTCATCACAGCTTTTTGGTACTCCAGCAACTGGTGTGTCTATGGCGGAGTTATGTGGAGCTGTTGCATGACTAAAATCAATTTGGGCTCTTTGAGAACTGGCTTGTTTGTTGCGCGCTATTGGCATCAAATGTATGCAAATTAGATTTCCAAACGGGCAACTGTTGAATACAGGAAAAAATGTATTTTATATGGTTCCGCTAAAGTGCACTACTAACGTGTATAAATTGGCCGACCTTCTAATAAATCATGCAATCCTATTGTATAGTCATCGCCGCCAGTCACCAAGAAATTTCCACTTGGGTGAAATGCAACATCATTCTCCGCGACGAATGCACTGTATTAGCTCGCCTTCAGCTTTGTCAAATATCTTAACGCGGTTCCAACTTAATGCTTAAGCCATCAGATTGCCGTCTGGATGCCATGCCAGCTGTCGTCCCATACCTCTTCCCCCGGTGAACGTTCGCATACATTCGCCTGAAAATGTATCGCAAATTCTTAACTTGTCGCCGCACGATGAAATGAACTTACCATTGGGGTTGAATTTTGCTGCGCGCACCCATTTGTGTGTATTTTGAATCAGTATTTTGATGGCTGTTCGCCATTTTTTCTAGTCTGCAAACGAATAAGCTGACGAAGAAGCAAACAAATTCAAGCACATTGTTGCATTCTACCGTACATTTTAAAAGCTTTAAAATCTTAAAACACATGTGAAAAACTTTTATAATCTGAATATTTCTAATGTCGCAAACAAAACCAAATTTTATAAGTAGCATTTTTAAAAAGCATTCATCTAATATTTTTTCAAGTTTTTGGGCATATATGTTACCATTTGAACAACTAATACTACCAAGTTTTAAGAGACTATTTAATGCAACTCAGGTCATAAAAGCGCACTTTAGACCAAAATAAGCAACTCTAAAAAACAGATGATCGCAGCTGTGGCCCAGGATGACGTCTATTGCTAAGATATCTCACTTGTATTTGTACACAATGGTCATGTGTATGTGCTTCTTTACATACACATATGGCTATGTAGTGAAATGTTGAAACGTTATCGAGCAATTACCATTTACATACATTGGTACGACTAATGAACCCAATGGTAGATAAGTATGTACACGTGTATGTCGTTTATCAAGTGGACTTTGGTGTGAAAGGGTATAATCAGATGTACATTTTGAATCTTTCCAGAATAAAGCCGAAATCAACTTCAAGAAATTAGTGACTAAATACAGTCAAAGCTAAGGAAAATGGCCGAACAATTGCGCTATGATGGTCGAGTGGCGGTTGTAACTGGAGCCGGAGCCGGTCTAGGGCGTGAATATGCCTTGCTTTTTGGTTCCCGAGGTGCCAAAGTAGTGGTAAATGATTTGGGTGGCAGTTTCTATGGCGAAGGCGCCTCCCAGCGCGCCGCAGATGTTGTAGTTGATGAGATTCGTGCACAAGGAGGCACTGCTGTGGCCGATTACAATTCTGTAGTTGATGGGGAAAAGGTAATTGAAACTGCTATCAAAAACTTCGGACGTGTCGACATACTGGTTAATAATGCTGGCATACTGCGCGACCGCAGCATTGCTAAAACCTCTGACCAAGATTGGGATTTAGTGCATGATGTTCACTTGAAGGGCAGCTTCAAGTGCACACAAGCAGCCTGGTCGCATATGCGAAAGCAGAATTATGGCCGAATCATTATGACCGCATCGAATTCGGGAATTTATGGTAACTTTGGTCAAGCGAACTACTCAGCTGCGAAAATGGGTCTTGTTGGATTGGCAAACACTGTGGCCATTGAGGGAGAGAAAAACAATATTCATTGCAATGTTATTATTCCAACCGCGGCAAGCCGCATGACCGAAGGTATCCTTCCCGACATACTTTTCAATGAATTGAAGCCACATTTGATTGCGCCTGTGGTAGCATATTTGTGTCATGAATCGTGTGAAGACAATGGTAAGATGATTAATGCACGATTCTGGCTATTTTACATATGCTAAAATTGAACTTATTTAGGTTCGTATATTGAGAGTGCCGCTGGCTGGGCAACCAAACTGCAAATTGTTCGTGGAAAGGGTAGCGTACTGCGTACTTCCATCGATGAAAAGGTCGTCTCGCCTGAATACGTTAAAAGTGTTTGGTCAAAGGTCACGGACATGAAAGAAGCCAAACACGTGGATTCAATCGGACAGGCATCTGGATATCTTTTGGAAGTGCTCGAAAATTTGAAAGAGGGAAAACTTGATGGAGTTTCTGATACATTCAAATACACTAACAAAGATTTAATTGTGTACGCCTTGGGTATTGGCGCTACTGTAAAGGATGGCAATGACCTAAAATTTTTATACGAAAACCATCCTGAGTTTTCAGCAATCCCATCATATTTTGTTCTGCCAGGCCTCTTGCTAAATATGACATCACATATTGTAGCCGATGCATTACCCTCTGGTAAGGCTGACCTAACAAACGTTCTTCATGGGGAGCAATATTTGGAAATTTGTGATGACCTTCCTATAAGCGGCACCCTTACTACTACTGGAAAGGTATTCGATATTATGGACAAAGGATCTGGCGCGGTTGTTGTTACAAATAGCGACACGTATGATGAAAGTGGTCGTCTTTTGGTTAAAAAATCAAAGCTCTATCTTCGTAGTGGGTGCTGGAAAATTTGGAGGGAAGAAATCACCTATTGCTGGGGTCGTTCCTACTGTAGCCGCACCTAAACGAAATCCTGATGCTATAATACAATACAAAACGTCCGAAGATCAGGCCGCCTTGTACCGCCTATCTGGCGATTTGAATCCTCTGCATATTGATCCCAATTTCTCTGCAATTGCTGGATTCAGCACACCCATTTTACACGGTCTTTGCTCGTTAGGTTTCTCGGTTCGAGCGGTCTTAGCAAAGTATGCAGACAACAAGTCGGAACTTTTAAAAGCTATAAAAGCTAGGTTTTCAGCGCCAGTTATACCAGGCCAAACACTAAGTGTGAGTATGTGGAAAGAAGGCAAACGAGTTCTTTTTACTACAACAGTCGTGGAGACTGGAAAACTAGCAATAACTGGGGGATACGTAGATCTGAAGGATACTTCGGCCAAGCTATAAAGCAACTATCTATAAAGGTCAATGCGTATATAAATATTACAATGTTTTTTGAGTATTTTGTGGTTATTAAGGTGTATTTTCATATTATTTCAATTAAAATATTATTTTCTACTGCCTAAGGGAAACCCTTTTTGCTTATTGCTTTTTTCACAGTAACTATACAAGATTTTTACACGATATGTACCATAATTTGCTTAAAAATTTCGTTTTTGAGTTATGTCTGTCTTTTAGTAAGTGAGTGAACAAGTAGTATTGTCATATAAATGTCAAAAGGTAAGATTAGCACAACCCCAACAAGGACAACTCAGTAATAATAAGTCTTAGCATTGAATTTGTATCAAGCTCACAGATATGTCGTTGGGAAGTTGAAAATGTCGGCAGATCCTAGAGTCAAAGTAAGACCTCATCGACATTTTTGGTCCTAAATCTGTAACACTTTTCTTTTGTAAAAAAGACTTAAGCGCCCATTCGTTTTCGAGGTCAACTGACTGCTGTCTACACAAATTTGATATTGGCTAAGCAAAATCGACGTCGACGTTGAGTTCCAACGTCAAAGCTTTTATCGACACCCTCTCTGTTAACGGCTAGAAGAGAAACAATAATATCGTTACCTAAACGTAAAAAGGTGACAAGTTCATTTTTTTTTTATTATTCAGGAGGGACGAAAAATCGATGTAGTCTCGCAATATCTGCCATTCTGCATTGAAACAAAGTGGACTTAGGCCCTTTTCACCTTTTTAAAATTTGTATATTCTACTTTTCAAGTCGAGGTTTAATATTCTAGAGATAATTGAAATATCAAATTAGCTATAATGTCGCATATTCCCTTTTTATTTTATCAGCAACTTTTGCTTTTGTTTAAAACTTTTAGCAGAAGTGAACTACAAATTCATTTAAGAATTAAATCGTTTTAACTTTTCTGTGTTCAATTTAAAAACTAGTTGCAACTAGACGTGCACAGTTGTGGTCAACTAATTAAGTTAGCGACATATTGACCATTGTACAAAAATTCGAAAAAGCGATGCAGGTCACACGACATTGATTAATAAATAATTTGAATTTGATTTTTAACAGGTGCAACTCTTTTAGAAAAAATAATTAAATAATTTTAACTTATTATTGCTGAATTATTGAATTGTAACCTGATCTATGAGCCTAAGATTTGATGACATAACAAACAAGTAAAAAAGTCTAAGTTCGGGCGGAGCCGAACAATAAATACCCGGCGCAAGTATTAAATATAGTTTTTTCCACCTTTCCGAAAAATACCATCACATGAACACCTTCCATAAACTTATATATGTAGTTACATGTGGGCGGTATCACGCCTATTTTCCAAAATTCCATAATAATGTTACTTACTTTTATGGGATTGTTATTAGTATCAATTTTGTTTAAATTAGCGTCTTTAATTTTCCAAATATCGCAATTTCAATAATTTTCAGCGTTTTTATTTTATGTGGCAAGCACAGTACCGAGTTTGGTACAAACGGTTGCCGAGATACACATATGTGGTCATAAGTGGGCGGTGCCACGCCAATATTCCAAAATTTTATCATAAACGTATTTCTTGCTAAAGAATTATTGCAAACGTCAATTTTGAATAAATTAGCTTCAGTATTTAATGATTTATCGAAGATTTCGTACTTCTCTAAATTATTGTTATATGGGATGTGGGCGTGGTTATTGCCCGATTTTAAAATTTTTCAGCCGTTTGGTGTGTTGTACCAACAACCATTCCAAGTGTGGGAGAAATTGGTGGAGCGGTTACCGAAATATATAGGCCCCTATTATGAGTTGCATTCGATCTTCGACCGTGGTTGAAAGTGCTGATCGAACGAATTTTATGGCGCTCATTAAATGAAGAATATCGCTATTGTGAATTTCGCTCGTTTAGGTTGTTCACCGCGGAGAAGCTTTGTTTACAAATCGAGCAAACTAAATAGTGGGCTTATTTTTTTGAGTACACAGTTTTATAGCGCATTCAATTTTAGTCCAATAATGTGCAAGTTTCAAGTCGCTAAAGATTACCGTTGATTTTTTAGAATTTTTTTGTCTCATTTGCTTCCATATAACGACTAAACACAATTTATTTTTATATGGCAGAAACCCGCAACATCCTCGGCGAAAAAAATTCTAAAAAATCAACGGTAATTTTTAGCCACTTGAAACTTGCACATTATTAGACTAAAATTGAATGGGCTATAAAACTGTGTATACAAAAAAATTCTACCGCTTCTGAGAAAAAAGTTTGAAATTTGGGTGAAAATTTGTTGCACTTCTTTGCGGCCTTTTAAAAAGTTTTAAACTTGAGTTTATGTGAGTTTTGTGAGAGAATGAACTGTATTTTAATTGAAAATTCTTAAAAATGTATAAATAAACATGAGTGGCAAACAATATCACTTTGAAATGGGGGTGCTATTGCATTGGCCAATACTGTATATTAAAACTATAAACAGTTCAATGATTTTGTTCTCAGAGAACGTGACAACAGAGTATTGGGATTTTCTTTCATAAGTAAAACCAGCCTTTCGAGCTTGTGTATAGTATTCACGACGATAGAACTGCATTGAATAGGCGTGGTTATTGTCCGATTTTGTCCATTTTTAACCGACTTCCAAAAAAGGAGGAGGTTATCAGTTCGTCGGAATATTTTTTAATTTTTTTTTTTATTGTTTTTATTTTATTTATTTTTTTTTTATTGTTTTTATTTTTTTATATTTTTTGATGTATGTTACCGCATAACTTTGGACCATGTCAACCGATTTCGATAATTCTTTTTGCATCGGAAAGGGAGTGCCTGAGATCAGAGGTGGTCCCATACTAATCTGGTTAAGATCCAATCAGTGGATGATGAGATATATATATATATATATATTTTTATATGAGAGTTGAAGTTGGTTTTTTTTTTGCTAAAAATTACTTGTCAATACCATCCATCCTACGCTAAAAAGAAGTACACATATCAAGTTCCGTTAAGATATCTCAATTTTTGCTCGAGTTATCGTGTGCACAGCCAGACTGACGGACTGACAGACAGTCACCGCTTAATCGATTTCTCTTTTCATTCTGATCATT
>NW_023458556.1:2486961-2497106 GCF_013731165.1 Rhagoletis pomonella
ATCCGTGCTACGTGCAATGGCTTTGCAAGATTTGGAGAATACCCCTACTGTTCTTTTGTACAAAATACTTAAGCGCCCATTAGTTTTCGAGGTCAACTGACTGCTGTCTACACAAATTTGATATTGGCTAAGCAAAATCGACGTCGACGTTGAGTTCCAACGTCAAAGCTTTTATCGACACCCTCTCTGTTAACGGCTAGAAGAGAAAAAATAATATCGTTACCTAAACGTGAAAAGGTGACAAGTACATTTTTTTTTTTAATTATTCAGGAGAGACGAAAAATCGATGTCGTTTCGCAATATCTGTCATTGGACCTTTTCACCTTTGGGTAGCGATATTTAAAATGTGTATATTCTACTTTTCAAGTCGAGGTTTAATATTCTAGAGATAATTGAAATATCAAATTAGCTATAATGTCGCATATTCCCTTTTTATTTTATCAGCAACTTTTGCTTTTGTTTAAAACTTTTAGCAGGAGTGAACTACAAATTCATTTAAGAATTAAATCGTTTTAATTTTTCTGTGTTCAATTTAAAAACTAGTTGCAACTAGACATGCACAGTTGTGGTCAACTAATTAAGTTAGCGACATATTGACCATTGTACAAAAATTCGAAAAAGCGATGCAGGTCTGACGACATTGATTAATAAATAATTTGAATTTGATTTTTAACAGGTGAAACTCTTCGAAAAATTAATTAAATAAATTATTGTAACTTATTATTGCTGAATTATTGAATAGTAACCTGATCTATGTGCCTAAGATTGGATGACATAACAAACAAGTAAAAAAGTCTAAGTTCGGGCGGAGCCGAACAATAAATACCCGGCGCAAGTATTTAATATAGTTTTTTTCCACCTTTCCGAAAAATACCATTACATGAACACCTTCCATAAACACATATAGTTACATGTGGGCGGTATCACGCCTATTTTCCAAAATTCCATAATAATGTTACTTACTTTTATGGGATTGTTATTAGTATCAATTTTGTTTAAATTAGCGTCTTTAAATTTCCAAATATCGCAGTTTCAATCATTTTCAGCGTTTTTATTTTATGTGGCAAGCACAGCACCGAGTTTGGTTCAAACGGTTGTCGAGATACACATATGTTGTCAGAAGTGGGTGGTGCCACGCCAATATTCCAAAATTTTATCATAAACGTATTTTTTGCTAAAGAATTATTGCAAATGTCAATTTTGAATAAATTAGCTTCAGTATTTAATGATTTATCGAAGATTTTGTATTTCTCTAAATTATTTTTATATGGGATGTGGGCGTGGTTATTGCCCGATTTTAAAATTTTTCAGTGTGTTGTACCGACAACCATTCCAAGTGTGGGAGAAATTGGTGGAGCGGTTACCGAAATATATAGGCCCCTATTATGAGTTGCATTCGATCTTCGACCGCGGTCGAAAGTGCTGATCGAACGAATTTTATGGCGCTCATTAAATGGGAAATAGCGCTATTGTGAATTTCGCTCGTTTAGGTTGTTCACCGCTGAGAAGCTTTGTTTACAAATCGGGCAAACTAAATAGTGTGCTTATTATACATATGTAGATACATATATAGATTTGTGCAAATTAAAATGAAATAAGAAAGTGAGTTTATAAAAATTAGTACAACGGAGTTCTGGTTCTGCGATTCGTCAGAGGATGAGAGCTTAGAAAACTGGCTCCTGGCCTGGCAGAAAACGTTTGAGAGAGTTTAAGTGTAGTGTTTCGAATATATTTTGACATACAATATATTTAAGAAATTTTTTGATCCAAATTTATTTAAAATATATTAAAACTATAAACAGCTCTATGATTTTGTTCTCAGTGATCGCGACGACAGAGTATTGGGATTTTCTTTCATAAGTAAAACCAGCCTTTCGAGCGTGTGTAAAGTATTCACGACGATAGAACTGCATAAAATTAACAACAATTATTTAAAATTAGTGTCTAGCAGCCAAAAAGTAAGAAAACAAATGTAAAATCATACATTTTTCAAAATTTTCTAACACTTCGCTACACCAACGAAAGCATAATTCTGTTCGACAGAAAATTCGATACTCGCACGCTTGCATAGCTCATAATACGAATTTAAAATCACAATCAGTATCAATTTGGAGTAAATAAGCCCCAGGAGTTACTAAAATATCGCAGTTTTTTAGTTCTGAAGCTACCGTTAAAGTTGGTTTTTTTGCTAAAAATTACTTGTCAATACCATCCATCCTTCGCTAAAAAGAAGTACACATACCAAGTTCCGTTAATATACCTCAATTTTTGCTCGAGTTATCGTGTGCACAGCCAGACTGACGGACGGACAGACAGTCACCGCTTAATCGATTTCTCTTTTCATTCTGATCATTTATGTATATATTTGTCTATATCTATCTCGATTCGTTTTGCTGGTTACAAACAACCGTTATGTGAACAAAGTTATAATACCCTTATGCACAAGTGCGCTCGGGTATATAAATGCCTTCGTATATTATACATATCGTCGTTTAAAGTACAAAACCGCGTATCAGCAAACCCTCGCATGTATAGGCGTATAGGCGAGAGTAAAACTTGTCTTATTTCAAAACGGTTCTCTCTTTTATCCCTAGTTATATCTTCGAGCTTATCCCCCGATTTGTTGTGTGCGCCTTGATGTTGCCACACAAAGAGGTACCTACAGTTTTACGCCGACTCCGATCGGCGATTGTATTTTTATGAGAAGCTGTTTTTCATGGCAGAAATACACTCGGAGGTTCGCCATTGCCTGCCGAGGGGCGACTGCTGTTAAGAAAAAACCTTTTTTATATATTTTTTGCGATGTTTCTTTGTCCAGGACTTGAACCCAGGCCTTGGGGAGTGGTAGCGCCCACTGCTAACCACTACACCACAGCGGCTTATATCGAAAGTATCGATATTTTAGTATGAATGGATAAGGGCTTGATGTCAGGTGAGCAAATATCTTTTTTGGCACAAATGTCATTTACGAGGTTTTGCAGAACCACGTAACGCGGTTTTGTACTTTAAACGATGATTTGTATGTACATATATCTATTTAGATCAACAAACATTAAATAAATAAAGGAAAATTAGCCAAAACTGGTCAAAATATCGCCAACTTAATTATTACACAGACAAGGGTACATACATATGAATGTAAAATACATACGAATGGGTGTAGCTAGATCTTTTTTAGACTTGTTGGGAAAGTGTATGTATGTACAAAAAGTAATAACATAAACGGTCATAAAGTAGCCAGTTTACAAGAATATTAACGATGCGAAACTTAAAACCTGCAACATAAAAAATTGCTTTTTTTATGCAGCTTAATAATAGAAAGTTCGTGCAAGTGAAGTGAAATTAACTATATGTTATTCCGCAAATTTATATTAATTTTAATTTTTATGTTGAGATGTTCGTATGTAAGTACTTGTGTGCATCTCGCGTAATAACGAAATTTATTTGCTCATGATTTTGCGAGCATTCATAGCGCAAAATATCTATAGAAATCAAGCATTTCGAGCGATTGAGCTGAGAAGGTAGTTCTTAAATGTGTGGGCACGGAGAATGACTTGTGGGGAACTATAATTGTGTTTACATTTGTATGTATACATGTGCATACATACGTACATACGTAAGAATTCCATTCGCAAACATTTCTAAGCGCTATAAACATAGCTAGTTTTATACATATTTTTGCGTTTTTATTTCGTTTGTCTACATATGTTATTTTCTGGCGTTCGCAATCTTAATTCATAAAAAGCGGCTAACTTAAGAATGAAGAGCAATAAAACGGCCTTAAACCTAGTATATTCTTCTTTATTTTGGTCGAGTCCAAAACAGCACGCCAGTCATTTCATATATACATATGTACATACATATATTTGGAATCTCAGAGTGCCTAATTAAAAATTGATGCGGCATTAATAGAGCATAATTGGATGAGGTTGAGGTTTAATTTTTCGACTTAAAGGTTGCAGTTAATAAAACACTCGCCCACATGCAAACATGTACTTATATGTATGATAGCCCAAAAAAAAAACAGAAACACTCCTACGCAATTAAGAGTCACTGAACGGGCTGCTGCTATGAAATAACAATTTATTGTAATGCAATACAACAACGTCTGCTATTGAATACACAAATTAAAAAAATCTGGTAGTTTTAAGTGAATTGGTAAGACTAATATACTTTGGACTATAATAAAAGGTAGGTTACATGAAACCAAGAAATTTCGTTGTTGCATAGGTTATTTGAAATAAGATTGAACGATATTTTGGAATTGTTTTGAATTGATTGGTATTTTTCTTTTGCACTGTACTATGAATGAAATTTTGTAACTTACCTAACAGTGGTGTCATTACTACCAGATACCACATATTCCCCGGATGGATTGAAGTCTAATGTGCGCACGCTTTTCATGTGGCCATTCAAAGTCGAGCAGATGGTCTGCGCGTTTAAGTCCCAGCGTCTGATAATACCAATATCGTCCGCCGAATAGACGAAGTCATCATTGTAAGCGAAACGTACACAATCAATCGGTCTGTTATGTCCGGTTAGTGACTGAAATTTCGACAATTGTATTGGGGGTTTCAATATTAGCACAGTGTTCTGCTTACCATGAACAGTTCTTCCCTACCGATCGCCCATAAATTCACATTACGATCTTGTCCGCCAGTGACTAATACACTACCCGTTTCACCAAGGTCAAGACTGGTAACATTTGCGTCATGAGCTTTTATCTCATCTGCGAAGGCATATGTAAATAAAATCAGATTTTCATTAATTTGTTACTAACCCATGCAATATCCTTAAGATATGTACATATCTAAGTAGGAACTTACATATTTTTGCTGTTAGCTTTCGAGCCAATGCCATAATTTTCAGCCACTTTTGTAATCCGCAGTGTGCTGTTGCTTAGAATAATTTATTAGCTAAATACACTTCACTTTTAGCCAAGAATAAGAATTCCCGAGATTTCAAATATATTTGCTTTCCCAGCTATCTTGCATGTGTCGAATACGTCGCCACTGCCGTCAGCGCTGTTACCGTTTACCAATTCCACAAGTCTCAATTTTTAACTCAAGAATTTTTCACGCACTTGTCGTCGCCGTCGCCGTCACAGCCGTTAATTTCACGCAATTATCTATTTTCGTTTCAATTTTCGCGATAAACGTACATAGATGCTTTGGTAATTGTAAAAATAAAACACAAATCTTTTATTTCTTATTTTGTATAAAATGGAAAAGAAAACAAAATCTTTTTTCTACGTCGCCGTCGACGTTTACATTGACAGTTGACAGCCGGAATCGGTTAGGGACCGAATGCACTACCGGAATCGGTTAGGGACTAAATTACACTACCAGAAGTTAAGGTCAAATGGCACTACCGGAAGTCAATCTATTGTTACCTACTCCATCCGTGACAAGCGCCATCTGTTTGTCAGTTTTTTCTTGGTTGTGTCTGGCATCTCTAAACAAATAGTACTTCTTGCTGGCAGTGCTCAACCACGAAGCTGACAAACACTTTTTACAATTTTTGTAATCATTGCCCGCTGTTCGTTGATTTTTTCATATTTTTCTGCGATATCACGTTTTTAGTAAAATGTCTGCCCGTTACGATCGCGCTGTCACTATTTTTTCACCAGATGGCCATCTGTTGCAAGTGGAGTACGCCCAGGAAGCAGTGCGTCGAGGATCTTCGGCTGTGAGTGAACTTAACCTCCTCTATAAATGTCCTTTCCCCATTGAACAAGACTGTTTAATTTCATACAAATTTTGCAGGTTGGAGTACGTGGTAAAGACGTTGTTGTGCTGGGTGTAGAAAAGAAGTCTATGCCCACATTACAGTTAGACCGGACGGTGCAGAAAATTTGTACCTTGGATGACCATGTCATCATAGCCTTTGCGGGTTTAACTGCTGATGCGCGTATTCTTATTAATCGAGCCCGTGTAGAATGTCAAAGCCACAAACTGAACGTGGAGGACCCCGTCACATTGGAATATATTACACGGTAAGTTATGATTTCAAAGAGGATATAGAAATTTACCGAAAGGTCCGCCAACAGGTACATTGCCCAATTGAAACAAAAGTACACACAGAGCAATGGCAGACGACCATTTGGTATTTCGTGTTTGATAGCGGGATTCGATAGCAATGGCGATCCACATCTTTACCAGACTGAGCCGTCTGGGAATTACTATGAATGGAAGGCGAATGCCGTTGGACGTGCTGCCAAAACAGTACGCGAGTATTTAGAAAAGCACTACAAGGAGGAAAGTGTTGCAGAAGAAGATGCCGCTGTTCGGCTGACCATTAAGGCACTTCGAGAGGTAGCACAAGCCAGTGGAAATTTGGAAATTGTCGTGATGAAGAAAGCGGAAAAGCCTGGAGATACTCCGAGACTGGTAACGCTGTCTGCAGATGAAGTTAAGAAACATGTTGAGGCTATCAAACAGGAAAAGGAGGAGAATGAAAAGAAAAGCCAGAAAAAGTAAAATATCGATATAAAATTTGGAAAACTTATTTCCACACACAATATCTTTGTTAGTTTCCTCTACTTGGTATGTAAGGCGCCGATAAGCGGAAATAAAACATGTTTTAATAAAGATCTGTACAATCCCAAGTCAATATATTTTTCACATAAATCATCTAAAATATCACATTCACTAATTGTATACTTACATACAATTATACATGAGACAATGTCTTAGTTACTACATATTAAACTATGTATAAACATAGCTTACAACTTTATATGAGATCACTCGGGGAAAGTTGCGATTCTCCCTCGGCTAAATATATTTGTAATGCTTTATACAGCAAGGATATACCTAAGAATTTCTTTTCCTTCATAGTCCAGGTTTGCGATGGACCGTAATAATCGCCTCGCTTGTAATTTGTTAAATGATCTAAGCCAAATGCGTCGATTATAGCCGCTTCTCTGGTATACGCCTCTGAGGGTAATATATTGTGAAAGACATGTAAACAAACCACACCTTTTCCACAGCGCCAAATGTCTAGGATTCTGTTCAGTTTTTTATTATCCGGAGACTTACAGAGACTCGTTTTGAAAACGTCTACACAAAGAGTTTGTTTTCGAATCGCTAAAATGATTTATTAATAGGATTGTTTGTTAATGCATAGAAGGAAACATACCGATGGTGATCTGTAATAATGATATAACTCAAAATTCAAAGTATCTCATATCTATAATCCTTATTACTTTAAGAGACATGAGACTTCACAATAGTATATTTGTTGTTTTGTTTAAATTTTTAGTTGTGTCGTTATTGCGGACGCCCATCGATGTACATATCGCTAATTTACTTCAATAGTGTCATAATCCAAAATATATAACTTTTGAGCTGAGTATGCAGAAATTACCGCTACCTTTACCTACATACTCGGGCAGGTTCTGCAATTCACTTCCGAGTGAATTTCAACCCCTGCCAATTTGAATTCAAAGCGAGTTTGATTGAAATTCACTCGAAAGTAAATTCCAGAACCTGCCTGTATATTTTTCATAAAATTATGTGGGGAGTCGTAATTCGATGAAATCCATCATGATAACTCGAAAAGTGAGTTTTAATGTTTTTTTTTAGTTATGACTGCATTTCAACGATGATGTTTGTTACATCTTTCTGCATTTCAGGTGACGATATGAATATTGTGTCGATAACCGGAAACTCACTTCACCTTTTCCAAGAGTACTTCAGAAAGCGTCAAATGTACTTCAGAAAAGGTAAAATGTGCTTCATATTAGTGAGGTGTAAAATGAACTGACTATTTGTTCTGAAGTACAATTTACGCTTTCTGATGTACATTTTACTGTTTCTAAAGTACATTTGACGCTTTCTGAAGTACTCTTGGAAACAGGTTGAACAAAGTATGTATTCATTTCTTCTATAGGAGTCTACCTAAATTCAAAACTTCTAAGTCGTTTTTCTCTAGTTTTGCTTTTTTGAGTTATGACACTATTGAAGTAAATGAGCGATATGTATATTTGCTATATGAAATACTTTACATGAAATTTTCCCACGCCGTGGTTTTACAATTCCCGAACTGGGTTTTGAAACATTCTCCTGACTATGTACACGTGAATGCAATTTCATCGCTTCATATAAATGGGAATATGGCCGTGAAGTCTTTCCTTTGCCCACATAGAAAACTGAATGAAGAAATCGCATCCATGCGCTATGCTTGTCAAGGAACTGTGAAAAGAAGAAAATACCTACTTAAATTTGTATATACAAAGGTTAAAATAGTAACAGGCATACCACACTTTCCCCTGGTAAATTACATGAAATCCGGGGATCGATAAGCATATATATAAAGCTTTGTTTTAGGTGTCCTTCTCTCATTTTCCGCTTGTTTGGAAGGTTGGCAAAATACTCTGCCGATTTGGACTCATATTTCATGTACTCGGGTATTAAAGAAAACTGTTCTGAAGAACGTATAGTACGCTGCAGTTCCACTGAGAACCCTTTTTATCAAAAGAACAAAATATTTTATTAGAATAAAGATAATTTTGAAACAAAAAAGTACCGTTAATTTCTTCATGATCCAATGATCGGATCTAAGCCAAATTGGTATGGGACCAAACATTTACGATAAAAAAAATATTTATCGAAATCTGTTTACATGGTCCAAATTTATGCGGTAACATATGTACGTAAAAATTAAAAAAAATATTCCGCGGAATTGATAACCTTCTTCTTTTCTGAAGTCGGTTGAAAATATGAATGACAACCTACTTGCAGTTTTATCAGCGTTAGCCGCTCCCTTGGTATTAAGCTGGAGGGGGTTTGGAGCATTCCTTCTGTACTTTATAAGTCTTTTAATATAAAGCTTTTTCGTACTCTTTGTTATCGGTCCTGAAATACACAAATTAAAGAAACAGTGTTTGCATGGCAATGCATCTTATAATTCAGAGCTACACCGCTTACCTGGAGGATCGCCATAATGTGTCAACTCTGCGCGTAGCTCGTCCGTTTCGTAGTCCAAAGGAATTGTAACATTAGTGGATATTGTATTATTCAAATTTTGTTGATCGCTTGAAATAAAGAAATCATATACATATGTATGTATGTATTTATGTACATACATACATATATGCATATGTAATAACCATGTAAAAGACCTATGTATATAAGTATCGCTATATTATACTACCTGTTAGTTGCATGATTCTGGGTACTAAGCAGCTTGGTTTCATAGAAAACTAGGCCGTTCTCGTCGTCAGTGTGTACGTAAGCCTCAGTCATTTGTAGAAAATATTCAGATGCTGAATTTTTTGTACTTTTTTCTTTTAAGTCGTTCTTCTGTGAGTTTTGCAAGCCTTCATCTGGCATATTTGCACTTATGTTTTCATCCAATTGTTCAGTGAAAGGTGGCACAGTATGGTAGCTACTGTCTAACTCTCGATTGCGTGCTGGTGGATCCATATTTAAGACATTGGCTTGCGCCGCTTTTTGTATTATAGCACCCAAAGAGACATTAGAATTAAGTAAGAACTTCCCTGCGGTTGCTGTAGATGCTTTTGGTTGCTCTTCTGCCGAATCTGACTTCACTTCTTTTTGCAATGCTGTGTTCGTATAGTTAAGATGTTCGCTGTTCATTAATTCGTCCAACATTTCGTCAACATTGGTGTACTGCCTTAAAATTGACCTTCTCGCTCGTGAACTCTCTACTTTTCTTCGCCAAGACTCGATCATAGATATGCAAGATCGTTCTAAATTAGATGTGGCCAGGGAAAGTTCTTTTAAGTTTTTCTCTGTTAGGTCGAAAACATTAACTGACTTTTGAGGTGAAGTTAGTGATTCCGGACGATGTCCCTGTAAATGATCAATTAAACCAATTTACATTTTAATATGTACATACATATATTACAAATTGATGAATAAATTTTTTTAATACCTCAGAATTCACACTTTGTACATCTGAACTATTTCTTTCAATATTGCGGGCTTTATTGAGCGGCTCCGCAGTGGTTGGAAATATAGGCTGAGGCCTGTGACGTCGATGGGTGATGTTAATGTAATATGGAGATGTGACATCATAATTGTAATGTACACGGTTAGGTGTATATTTTTTAGCTGGTGTATCGTGGTTTTCATTATCCGTGGCAAGTACGTTACGAAGTACCTTGTTGACTGGCGTAA
>NW_023458556.1:2497206-2500011 GCF_013731165.1 Rhagoletis pomonella
ATTATCCGTGGCAAGTACGTTACGAAGTACCTTGTTGACTGGCGTAACATTCGAGGCATTTTCATCACGTAACCTTACAGTTTTTGGAGCTGGAGTGTTGGAGTCCTGTCTACATTCATTACTGCGCTTTTGACAGTCTCTATCATACTTATGTTGAAAAATATGGTTTCTAATCGCTTCAAGCACTTCAAAATGGCAATCTTCTATGGCATAATGTATAGGTGTTTTACGTTCATCGTCCACCACATCATATTGAGCACCATATTTCTACATTCGCTAAGTGTTAATATTCATTTTGAAAATTTATAGGGAAGGATTGCCTACCAAAAGTTGCTTCACAATATCCACACGTCCAAATATTGCTGCCACATGTAATGGCGTCATATTTTCGTTGGACCGCACATTGGGATCAGCTTAAATGTGTGTATACGTACGAACATATTTATAAATTTATTCAAAATATTGAGTTTTAAAAACTTATGTAACTCACCACCGTCCTGAAGGAATCTTTTTGATATCTCCCAGGCTAATTCTGCGTTCTCCATTCCGCACGCATAATGCAGTGGCGATATACCGCGCTCAACAGGGACAAAACTTGCATCTACATTATTCCTTTCAAGTATAGCATTTATGTCGCTTGCAAAGTTAAAGTTTAAACACTATTAGTTACAATTTTTATAATTGGTTTCAAGTAAATTTTATTAACATCATGTTTTTTTACCTTTCATTACCATCCTCTAGTGCGTCCAACAAAATAAGAGCGAGGAAATTTGCCCGCTGGTCCACTTGAAAACTTGACATCTCTGCAGGACTTTCACTCATATTATTTTAATTAGAATATTTTTCTGGAAATGTTCCTTTCGTTATTAATACATATCCTTTTGATATCCCTTATTTTTTTACTTTATTTTAGCACTATACCACTTAAATTCTAGTTTAAATCAGAGTTGAATTTTAAACACTATGCTAATTGATAATAGCGCTACGTACTGTACTTTACTAAATATTAGACCCCAGTCGGAAAAGTAGCGCCAGTGGAGGGGGTAGTCGGAAAATCGTTATAATTTTGCGTAAAATCTCATTTTTACAATTTCATATCTTATTTTCGTTAAAATGCTATTTCATATGCAAAGTTATACCCTTTCCTCTGAAGCTCGCTATCAAGTTAGGTTAGGGTAATCAATACATTATTCTTATGTTCGGGCACTATTACACAGTCATGAGTTGTGCCACTCTGCCATAGTACGGTTGTTGCTCCCTTTCATACCACAGTAAATTGTATACAACTCTGAATCAACAAAATTCATGCTCCTTCTCAATAACAACCCTGATCAGATTTTACCCCCAAAGAGTACTCAAAATGGTTTATTACTGTATATACTGTGGTTTATACGGTGTTTACATGAAGCGATTTTACAGGCAACTTTGAGGTGAAAGCAACAATCGCCTGGTGTGAACGGCCTTTCAACTAATCGCTTACAATGAAGTTGGTCGGCTGCCTACTTTCGTTCAACTTTTGGTTCAACTAATCGCCTGTGAAAGTTGAATCATGTAAATTCCCTATTAGCCAACTTTTGATTCAACTAACCGCCTCTAAGGGCAGGTTGCTCAAAGCCTGATTGACACTAATCCCCGGTTAAACATCGTTATCGACGTTACCGACACCATGTTATTTGCATGGAGCCGAAAACGTCGATAACGATGTTAATCGGTGATTAATGTCAATCAGGCTTTGAGCAACCGGCCCTAAAACCGCTTAGAAAATCATCTTATGAGAACGCCGTTTTAGGCATCAACGTTGGCTCATAATCTTAAGAGGTGCACGTAAAGTGAGCTCCATACAAATTTTGAAAGTTCCTTTACGAAGCTCGTAGACTTACTAAGTTAACGAGTCAAGGCTCTGTTATGCATACTTGGCATTGCATGCACTGCTATACCATTTTTAGGTAGAAATCAAAAAGCAACAGACTTTTACGTATGTAATGCTGTGCGTTGGGTAACCGCTTACACGCGAAGCTCATTTAACAGATTCCTTATGTGACAACTCTCAAGCAATGCCAAGTATGCATAACAGAGCCTTTAAGTCTAGAGAATTTTGATTTTTCGCTATGTGACATTTTCCAAGAGAGATGCCACTCTCATTGTTCTCATTATCTGTTCCAGTGCCCATCAGGGTCGTTCTTTTACATGCATTGGGGCACATTTATATTCGAAACAAAGTCAATTATAAAGTTAGTTGCCGCCATTTCACTGAAAATTATGACAAAAAGCAGCAACTAACTTTAGTGTCGACTTCATTTAAGCTATGAATAATCATTCTTCAATTATGTTTTCCTAACCAAATGCTGTAGTACTAGAACAGGATAACTGATTACACTGAACAGCTGATTCTGGGAAATTATGCGCTCTATGCCGAGTATAATTACACCATTGCTTCACATGCGCTGCTAGACTATGCCCTGCACTTGCAATGTAATTAGGTTTGTTCGTCGAGCTAAAAATTTGTACGAATTTGTACGAATTATCACGATTTTTGCCCAAATCGCGTTCGTGCAGACCAAAAAATTATCCAACACTCAAAAATTGTGAGAGCAAAGTGGCAGTTCTCTTGGAGAGAAGTTGCAAATTCTTGCTGGAAAAAATTTTGCCAGCAAGAATTTGCAAACACGAACAACATGTGGTTGTGGCGCATGGTTGCATTTTTGTCTACAATAATTTGAATAAATTAGTTCGTTAAATTTAAAAATTTATAAACACGAGCGATTTTTTTATGAAAAAAGGAAGTAAATAATTGTTGATATAATT
>NW_023458556.1:2500111-2504170 GCF_013731165.1 Rhagoletis pomonella
TTGAGTGTTGGATAATTCTTGCTGGATTTTCGACGAACAAACCTATTATAATCAGCGCTTTCTGCATTTCCCGCATAAACAAGATTATAAAAAGCATCACACTCGAGAACAGATTGTAATTGAACTTTTGGAACACACAGGGAAAATTTTAATTTTATGATTTCTCTTTTGCATCCTTTTTGACTATTTTATAAATGACTTTGTGATATTGATTACTAATTTTACCTTCCCGAAATGTTTTTGGCGAACATTAACTTCTCCCTCCCTTCCACTCCTTTTTCCCAACATTACAGCACTTCTATTTTCGATTTAAGGCCCGTCCCGTTGCGTTGGCGTTGGCGTCGCTTTGGGCCTTTACTTATGGTGATTTCGTTTCTACCTAAAAATGTTGCCTTTTGATTGCCCCTTTCTCTTTTCATGTTCGATTCTAAATTAAAAGCAACGGGTGAGCAAATTGTGTGTTCGTTTCTTAAAATGTCACACTCTTGTAAGGCAAAGAGGGCAAATTCTCTGCCCTGTGAATCAGATGGTTGCTTAAAAAGACAACATTATGAAATGGGTGAGCTAGACAAGGACAAGAAGGCACTTTCGGTTCGCTAACTTTTCTGGGGTTTCTTGAATCTTAGAGTTTTTGAGTTTCTTTGCTAGTCGGTGTTGGCTAAGCCAATGGTGTCTCATATCAAAACACCTCCTTTTTTGGCTGCTTCAAACAGAGATAGACTACCAGCGTTTACTTCTTAGGGGATTGGCCTTGTGCAAAGTGGCAAGACACAACTCAGAACAACAGAATATGTACAAGGGTTAAATATTATGTACAAAGGGCAAACTCGAGTCATTTAACTACTGAAATCTCACCACACATCGTTTATTAGGAAACAGCTCCTTTTGCTGAACAGCTTACATGCGAGTTTGTATATTTACATACTAAATAAATGTTAAGCACAATTTCAAACTCAGTCAGTAACTTTATTTAACATTTAGATATGTAGCCATGTAGATATACGTACATACATACTTACATACATATCCATCTGTATTAAAGAACTTATTTTTTCACTTTATCACCTTGCAGTTTACTTCAAATACGCCCCACTAAATTAGATTTGACTTTACTAACGACTAAATTTGACTACTTTCGTCCACGAATATGTGTATGTACATACATACATACAAACATATGTATGCAAAAAGGTACATATTTATTTATAATCAAATAACAAAGCGCCACTTAGTTTTCAATAATCGTATCCATGTGCTTGCATATATGTACAAACATATGTGCATATGTAATTTAAATATTGCTTTTGTATAAATAAATATTCATGTAGCACCAGCTTTTCACACGTAATTGTCGCCTGATGATATTTCCCGACTTTCAATGACACTCCTGTAGTAATGCGCCGAATTTTTGGCAACACGTTCTTTATTCTCACTTGTCATGTTCAGGTAATAGAGACCAAACTTTTCACTGCAACGAAAACGAACGTTTATTGTTGATTTAAGGTGTCGCTAGCACGCAACCGCAAAGCGCGAAAGTGTCAAAGAGGGAAAAACTAAAATTAAGCATTTACTTACGTAAATCCCTTATTCCACTCGAAATTATCGATTAAACTCCAATGGGAGTAGTGTGTAACGTTGCACCCATCGTTGATTGCATTCAGGACAGCCCGTAAATGTGTCTGCAAAATATAAAAGAAATCTAGGGTCTACACTAGGGTGCCGCATGACGAAAATTTGCCGCTTTTCCAAGCAGATAATAAAATGTGGAATTTTAGCTCCGAATAAAATATTTTGTTTCAATTCGGCACTAATCGTAAGCTGAAGCACATTGAAAATCCTTCTGAAATTCGCATTATTTTATTTTTATTTTTTAGCTGGAACACTTCTAACATCAAATAACCCTATAGACGAGTGTTTCAATAAAAGATCTGCATCAAAATAAAAAAAAAAACTGTTCACCTCTTCAAAATAACGACATTTTTAAGCTTTTCAGTATAGTTTTCGTGGAAATTTTAACAACTCGGCCGTATATTAACCAAATTTCGAGGTAAAACGGAAAAGGTTTTTTAGTTCAAACTAATGATAGTTTTTAGTTTTGGCTTCTTTTAAATGCATTTTTTAAAGTGTTTGATAACTTTAAAATCTTTGGGCTGATTTTCAGTTTCGCATTGTTTTTTTTGTTGAAACATCCTAGGATTTTTCGGCAAAAAAAAATGTCTGAAGTTTTTGGCGCTTGAGTGGTTTAATTAAAAAAATCGCTGGTACTGTGAGAATGAAAAGTAAATACCAAAGAACTGATGGCAGAATTTTTGAAAAAACTTTTAAATTTACATGTTCCCATTATTTAGACTATTTTCTCGGGAAACATTTTGCGATATACATAAATTAGATTTATGATAAACGTGACGTTTTCATGCAGTTTTAAGGAAAGGTTGCAGTTATAAAATTTGCTGGAGAAGGAGAATCGCTTTTCTTTGTATTGATTGTGAGGCAGCCTAGTGTATGCAGAGCTGAGTCGTAATGATTCCTTTAGGAATTAAATTACTTCCAATTTTAAGGAATTTCATATTGTAATTGGAATAAATTACGTGCTAGTATTGTAATTCTTTCCAATTCCTTTGAAAGGAATTGAAAATGTAATTGATTTTTTTCAATTCCATTACCTGGAATTGCAAGAGTACTTTAGTTTTTTCAATTACTCAAGGAATTGTAAAAGTAATCGAGAAACTGAAAGTTCATTCACGAATGTAAAATGTGCATTTTTATAGATACGCAGGAATTAGTTCAAGAGAACAGCAGCGCCCAAGGCAGCAACAGTCCGGACTGTTCTTCACTGCAAGGCGAGCATGAAAGGATTCGGGCGGGTTATGCCTGCTTTGACATTTACGGGTCTCATCTGCCGCGAAGCGCGTTCACGGTAGGATCTGGAAAATTTAACGGTTACCCTATAAACTGACAGTTTAAGTTATGCAGTTTTTTTTTAAATTCCAATTAGTAATACTACTTAGGTATAAGTTATTTATTCTAGGCAGTTAGCAACCAAGAAATTTAACAACAATCAATCAACAGTAAAATTTTTTTATACATTTTTCGATTACTTTTTAAATTACTTTGAGGAATGGAATTCGAAAAAAAATCAATTACATTTTCAATTCCTTTCAAAATGATATTGTGTGCATTTCCTGTTTTTTATTTATTTTAAATAATTTCAAATATAGTTAGATTTATACCAGAAACCACAGAAATCAAAATTTCAAAAATTGCACAAAGTTCACAAAAAAATCCTTTATACAGAATGTTTAGAAAATTTTTGAGTATGCAGTTTTATAGAACATTCAATTTTATTATAATAAAGTGCAAGTTTCAAGCCACTTAAAATTACCGTTGCTTTTATGGAATTTTTTTGTCAAGGGTGTTCAGCATTTTCTTCAATGTAAAGTATGAACAAAATCAATTTTTATAAGGAAGAAAATGCGCAACATCCTCGACAAAAAATTCTAAAAAATCAGCAGGAATTTTTAATGACTTAAAACTTGCACTTTAACTTTACTAAATTTGAACGGCAACAAAACTGAGTAATCGAAAAATTTCCAAAAGTTCTAAATAAAAAGTTGGAAATTTTGATGAAAATTTTTTGAAGTTTCATTCATTTCTCGGTTTCTGTTATATGTAGATCGAACAATATTTTATCTGAAAATTATTAAAAATAAATAAACAGGAGTTGCAAATAATAGGTTTGTTCGTCGAGCAAAAAATTTGTACATATTTGTACGAATTATCACGATTTTTGCCCAAATCGCGTTCGTGCAGACCAAAAAATTATCCAACACTCAAAAATTGTGAGAGCAAAGTGACAGTTCTCTTAGAGAGAAGTTGCAAATTCTTGCTGGAAAAAATTTTGCCAGCAAGAATTTGCAAACACGAAAAACATGTGGTTGTGGCGCATGGTTGCATTTTTGTCTACAATAATTTGAATAAATTAGTTCGTTAAATTTAAAAATTTATAAACACAAGCGATTTTTTTATGAAAAAAGGAAGTAAATAATTGTTGATATAATT
>NW_023458556.1:2504270-2512698 GCF_013731165.1 Rhagoletis pomonella
GACGCCAACGCCAACGCAACGCTAAAGTTGTATGTAAACGGGCCTTATTTTAGCCTCGATGTTCTTTTCTACGATGCATCGAAACATCGATGTATCGGTGTTACTGCTCAAAATTTGCATCCCTATTAACAGCTGATTAACTCAGAGGGGCAGTTTCATTGAGGCATGAACAGCGAACAATGTTGCCTTTAGAGTGAAAAGGGGAAGTCCTTGGTGAATTAATGCCAAACGCTTTTAATTTAGTAACAGTTTGAAATTGAAGTAATTTTCTGCACATAAGCATCAAAATACGCTTTTGACGATATATGCGTTATTCTTTATACCCTGGAAGTATAGTTTAACCGTAAAAGAAGATATTTTTGTGCTATTGAAAAATAGTTGTTTTTTTTCTCCATAATTAATGACATGTAATGAAATTCTATTTCTCTTTTCATATTGGATCAGTTTTAAATCTGAAAATATGCGCTCTGCGGCGGCAGAGCTATTTTTGAGGCGAGTAAAGTAAATTAAAAATTAATGAAGTCAGTTCTTTATACATAGTTCTTTTAGAGCATTTTTTTTAAGCTTATTGGACCCCAAAACGCATTTTCATGTATTTACTACGCGAAAAATTTAAGTATCTCGCGAAATGAGCGAAAAAATAACAAAACGGCAACACTGCTCACCAGCCTGAAGTCGCTCGGACTATTTTTCCGGGCGAGTTTGTGAAAACTGTCAAACTAACAGACGAAGAAAAAGAATTTTAGTCGTTAAAATGTTAAGCAATAAATATGTGTACATTTACCGCCCAATTCTGTGTTTTCTTGGTACATTTTTTGTAAAGAAATTTTATCAAGATTTTTATCAAGTAAAAGCTCCCTTCGCATTTTGTGTCAATATTTATAAAACAAAAAGCTCTACGGTTTTCACATGAGTGGAACTGATTTAATTGTCACATTTGAAAAATATGAATTTCAAAGCAAAAAAGCTTTTGACTGCCGTAGCCGAGTAGGTAAAGATGTCGACTATAATTCCGTGTGTCTCAGGTTCAAAGCTCCGGTTAAATACAACGACTACTTTATCACATGTTATATGCATTATGTCAAAAACGTCAATAATGATGTTTAACCGGCAAGAAGTGACAACCAGATATTGGCGTTGTTTCTTTTCTTTTCAAGCAGATAGTAAAAATTTTACTAGCAGAAATTAGCAGGAGAGCCACAAAAATAAGAGCGTAAGAACGAGAGAGAGCTTCTAGTTTCTGCTAGTTTTTTGGGCTAAGAAACGCTTTCCAGCAGAAATTAGTGATAAGTTGTGATGATTATCTGTTAAGAATCAAAGCTATTGAACAACCGGACAATAGCTATTTTCTTTGATCGATAATTTTTTGAAGTGATGCCAGATTGTGGGTAAGGGGTTTGAGGAATTTTTATTTGCTTAATAGTTTGCTCATGTATTCAAAGTATTTAACAAAGTTATCAATCCATAATTGATCAACATTCAAGAATTGTCGACACTCTTGCGAAATTAATCGTTCTGAAGTTGTGATGTGGGGTAAAGTTATGTGTGTTAATATTAAAAATTATAAGGGTAATTTTGAAATATTTCTCAGTTTAACCAATTCAAGCGCTGAGTAAGAAAAAATCTTTTCAATTGTAACTGGGTTTTTAATGTAAAAACCAGAAAAAATTATCTGATGAAATGTTAAGTAGTACATGTATGTATATAAAATAACGGTTCCTTTTGAAAAAAAAGCAAGTGCTTCAACTTTAAAGTCACCAAAAACCATATTCGCTTAGACAATGCAAATAATTTGTAACAGTGGCAGCTTTAAGAATTGCCAGAATTCTTTAAGGCCTTTACAGCCCTATTCCGCCACACTGACAAAACTCACCGCGATGACAATTGATATAAAAATGACAATTGCAGCTTTTTGGTATTCGCAGCAAAATTCAAAAGCTCGAATCATGCCAATTGTCATTTTTATTGTCATGACCTTTTGGGCAGGTGACAAGGCAAAAACATATGTTTGTGTTGGTTTAAAAAGTGCGACGATTTAATAAATTTGTGAAAAAAATATAAAAATCAACTAATTTTAATGGCAGCACAAATTTTAGTTATTTGCGCAGCCGTGCTTGTGGAAGACGAGCAGCAACGGATGCTCCCTACAAAACTGCACATAAAATTGCAGCTGCTCCTGCGTCGTCCGCTCATATTTTGCACGTCTAAAATGTTTATAAATGTTCTAAATATACGAATTTGTCTATTTCACACAAATACTCACTTTTCTGGTGTTTCACCGCTCATATTTTTTGCAAATAATAGCGTTGACCAGCTGTTTCTACAACAATGAACTTTTCACCATGCATGGTAAGTTGACAAAAGCTTTTCGCTTGTCATTTTTTGTTAGGAATAGCAACGTGCAACGACAATGACAAAATCACGACAATGAAGGATGATCAATTGTCATTCTATTGCAAAACCGGAATAGTGTGTAATATTCCGACCTTTGCATTTCGTATTTGTATATTAACTGCCATACCTAAACAAAAGCGTTGGGTGGAGCGGTTTCTGACGCCTAGCGTTAGCGCCGAAGTGCCATACCTAAACAAAAGCATCAACGCTAAGTCAAATGCAGAAGTAACACCAACAATAAGCATAGGTTTGTTTGTGTGTAACACGAAAATGACAGTTTCGCCGTTTCCTGCAGCCAACTTCAATACCTGTACCCTGTCAAAATTGGATTTTCCAACCGCTCAGCGTTGACGCCGCGTTGTTTCGGTATGCTTCATACAAATTGTATAGGTATGAGAATTTTTTGACAGCCAGACAATGCTAACGGTTTTGTTTAGGTATGGCAGTTAATATACAAATACGAAATGCAAAGGTCGGTATATTACACACTAAAGGCCTTAAAGAATTCTGGCAATTCTTAAAGCTGCCATGCTTTTTTACTACTGAAAAATATGTTTCGAATTTTTTGGGAAATTTGTGGGGTAAATTTTTAATATGTGGGTAATTGAAGGATTTTTTCCCGATTTCTGTGGGTAATTTAGCAGAGAATATCTGGCAACATTGGTTTAGGGCAGTTTATGCAATTTTGTGAGAGTATTCCGTACTTACGCTCATTTACCCGAAACAAGCCCGATAATTAAAATAAAACAAACCTTTTGTTTCCTATTGTTTTACTTAGGGTTTACACCGGACAATATTGTCAAGACAATTATGTCAAAATGATATGTTTGTTGTAATACGTTATTCGCCGTGTTTACAACAAACACATCATTTTGACATAATTGTCTTGACAATATTCTCCGGTGTAAACCCTAAGTAAAGTACTGAACTTTTTAGCAACATCGAATAAAGTTAAAACAAACTTTGGCAGCAATGCTAGTTTTAGGGCATAGTTTCGAGTACGTTTGGTGGTGCATCTATAAATGCACAAATTAGTAAAAAGGTTAATTCCTAATTTCATGTTATAATTTTAAAAGCTTGCCAGTCAATTCAATTTTTGAATGTTTAGTATTTATAAGTACTATATGTAAGTATTACGTACATACATATCGCACACCTAGATTTAAAGTGAGCTAACTCAAAATTCAGATCGGGAAATATAATTGCTAGTGGATCGTACAGATGCGACGCAATTAATACAAAAACAGGTATAAAATTTTAGTTAGTGTATGTATTACTACGTTTATACTAGGGATTTTAATTTTTTCGATTTTTACGATTCCGCGATTTTCGGGATGTCGTTGGTTCAATCCCGGGATCGCGGGATCAGTCCCGGGATTTAGATATTTATTATTTTTCAAAGACTCAACATGAAAAAATTGCATCAATATGGTTTGAGAAGCTCTCCTACCATATAATAAATAATAAGTAAATGGGTTTGAAACGTACTTTTAATTTAAAGTGAAAATTATTTCATAAGTAACAAAACAAAAGACAGTCATTAAATTTATATGCATTTAGTGTGCTCATATCTGATAAAGTAATTTAAGGTATGTCGAAAAAAGCTCGATGCAAAAAAAAAATTTAATAAAAAAATTTATTTTCTGGTTGAAAGAAGTTCATAATACTGGTGTCAGAAATAAAATAAGTGTCTTAATTCGACCAGTTTTGTCTATTTTCCTTTTGTTTATCCAAAATTTAAATTTTTTATAAAAGTCTACCTCATATTACGCATAATTAACTGCACGTCATGATTTTTTTTTTTTAATACTTTATCGAGCCCTTACCGCCATAATAACGTAGGCGACATTTTTTTAAACGAAAATTAAAAAAAAATTTCACATAAAATAATATAATATAAACGTAGTATATATATAACCTTGAAGAAAAAAATACTTTCATACATTGAAGGTAATTTCTTTGGATTGATTTATGTAAAAAAAATGGTCAACATTTTTTGAGTTGGTCGCACTTGGATCTACATGGGTGAGCGATATGTACATATGTACATATCGGTGCCCATCAGTTAAAGTAGCTTAAGTGACTTTAGATGATTTTACTTTGAATTAAAAAGTATTCAGTTTCCTTTGAAAAATTTGATATTTTTATGACGTTTCTATTAAGATAGCTAGTCAATCTTTAAAATATTATGGCCTATCTCGATTTAGGTTACTTAATTTGACGAGCACAAATATGTACGTATATTGTTTCGTTGAATAAATTGAAATCTACCGCGTTTTACTCGAATATACCGCATTTTTTCTCAATTCCACCGCAAAAAAAAAACTAAGTTCGCACACTGCTGACAAGTGAAGATTTTCAATGTGAACAAAAAATTTGTTTTTCTTTTTTTTTATTATAAACAATGAGGTTCGCATTCATGGCTTATGTTTTTTTTTTACATTTTACCGTTAAATATGTAGGCATGATTTTGTTCAATTTATTTGTCTAAAAATTGTATATATCCTTCTGAGTAAGACCAACAGCCATATTCCCACGCTGATGGCAAAACGCATCCCATGACTATTGTCTTAAGTACCTACCGTATTTGTCATATACTCAGTGTTGTCATAATACAAGGATCATGTAATGTGTTTTGTTACTGGGGTGGGAATAGAACTTTATGATATTGATGAATAGGTTACTGAGATACACTCGTCTCATATTAAGGGGCGCCTATTTTCATCCATATCCGGCCACAGAGTGGTATTGTCTAGAAATTTGTATCGAGAATGAGTTCAGCTCGATAAAAACTTTCCAAATTACAGCACTCTGTAACGGCGAAAAGTTGGTACAAATCTGTTCAAATATACAAATCGTGTGATCTCTGCTTTAGAGCCCCAACAACAACAAAAACAAAAAACAAATGGTTGTTATAAAATTCGTTCACAGATCGCAAATACAAATGAAATTAATTAATTTTAACTATTTGAAAACGAATTTTACTGAACCCTGTATATAAGTGACGAATCAGCACTTTGTTTTAAAGTTTTTTATCTTCAAATTAGAAAAATCTCTCTCGCGGAGCTGGAAGTACGTAAATGAGAATTTAGGGAAGTGGCTCAGCCAGACAAAAGACAGACTGGTAGATCTGTATGTGAAGACATGGCTGATGACCTCCCTAAGTTAAGCGAGAGGTCATTCTATTAATGAAGAATAGAACTAGTGAAAGCAAAACATGTGTTACCGAAAATTTACTTTGTGTTTCACGAGCGGAACTGAGAGTCGATATCAGTCATATATGTATGTAAGGAAGTAACCTCATTGGGTTTTTTTTAGAATGGCTTCACGTGAGAAGGCCTACCTTAATTACCTTGTGGATTTCTTTGTTGAGTCGAATCCAAAGGATTAAGAAACAAACCAGAATGGAAAACTATCCAATTTTTTATGGTATCCTAGTAGTGATGATACGCATTTGCAATATATTGGTATGTCAAGTCACTGTGATACACAATAAATGCAAATTCCAAATGTTTAAAGTTGATTTCAAGAACTAAAATCTCCAAAAATGTTGAAACTTTTTACGGAGATGTAGCAGAGCGGAACGAGTACATACGCACCTAAAACTTAAGCTGGTATTTTTAATGAACCCCCTTGGTTTAACCACTGAAAGTCAACTTTTGGTAGCTTGCTTCAAGCTTTAGACTCCAACGGCTCTGACATTCAGCAGTAAGTTACACTGTATTCTTTAGGAAAAAATATTGTAATTTTCTTTTGCAGTCCTCACAACAACCCAATTTTAACTTTCAGGCACCATATCGCACGAGTTTGCACAGTCCCACAAGTTGGCCTGTCCTATAGGCATTTTTGCGCTTAAATGAATTAATGCGACAACACTGAATATTCAAACAATTTCTTATCAGCGCCTGCACTCTTATTAAACAGTACAATCATTCAACCCAAACCAACCACACAGCTTCAATTGCTTCTGCACGTATTGATAATTGCAGCTGAAATGGGGAATCATCGTCTCGTCTTTATACTATGGTAATTTCTAGTCGGCTATTTGTGGATGCACTTCTTTTAATTTAAATATATACATATGTATACGAGTAAATAATACATATATGTACATACATATTTTTGTATACCTACATTCCAGTCTGATACTTACTTGCATATCTTTTGCCGACGTGGAGTGCGTAAATGAATGGATCAGAAACCAAATTCAGCCATCAGCAAGCAACAAGCAATTTCCTAAGAATTTTTCCTTTGGGGTGGCGACAGCCGCCTATCAAATCGAGGGTGCGTGGAACGAAGACAGTAAGGCGCCCTCCATTTGGGATATATACACTCACGCGCATCCAGAACGAATAGCCGATCATTCAAACGGAGATAACGCCGCTGAATCTTATCATCGCTTCGAACAGGATTTGGTTGCACTCAAAGAACTTAAGGTACAACAAAATTCGTCGAATTAAATGAAAGCTCTCACGCTAAATAAGTCTTATGTTTAAGGTCAATTTCTATCGGTTTTCTATATCATGGTGTAGAGTGCTTCCCTACGCAGATACTTCGGTGAAAAATCAAAAGGCGATTGACTACTACAACATGGTTATCGACAAGTTATTGGAGAACCATATCGAGCCGATGGTGACAATGTTCCACTATGATACGCCCGAAGAGCTGTCAAAATTCGGTGGCTTTACCAATGATATTGTCATCAAGTACTTCCGCTCCTATGCAGATTTTCTGTTTGAAACTTTTGGTGATCGCGTCAAGAAGTGGATTACATTCAATGAACCGTTTGACTACTGTGTACCAGGCTATGGCAATGCGAATTATCCACCAATGATCCATGCACCGGGAGTGGCAGACTACTTATGTATGGACAATACTTTGCGGGCTCACGCATCTGCTTATCGCCTTTACAGATCCAAATATTTCCACTCGCAACGAGGCAAAGTGGGCATTACCATTAGCAGCCGATTTTATTATACCCCAAAGGCGAATGAGTCAAACGACGTTGTGGATAGAGCGATACAGTATTCGGTAAATTTTTGCAAAACCGTTATTTTTGGAATTCGAATTACAAAAGGCATTTTATATTGTACGAGTATTTTAGCTGGGCTGGTTGGCGCATCCCATTTTCGGCAAATCAGGCAATTATCCCTACACTGTAATTGAAGACATCACAAGCAATAGCATGAAAGAAGGTCTGGCCTGGTCGCGGTTACGACCCCTAAACTTATACTGGTCGAAGATAATTAAAGGATCAGGGGACTTCTTAGGCCTTAATTATTATACCTCCCGTTACGTCCAGATGTCGGATCCTCCGGCAGGGGCAACTCCTTCTTGGGAGCATGATTCGCGCCTTAAATATTCGGTTGATGAGAGCTGGAAACGTGCCAAATCTGATTGGCTTTACTGCGTGCCTCAGGGCATGGAGGATATTTTAAAGTGAGTTGAAAAGTTTAGTCAGATAGGCCTAGGAAACAGTATCTATTATTTCTCTGCGTATTAAGATGGATTCGTGATAACTATGATAACGTTGAGGTATATATAACGGAAAACGGCTGGTCCGATGAGGGCGAATTAATGGACACAGGCCGAATTGATTATCTTAAGGTAATGCAAAAAACGTAATCACTAACGTCATACATACCTATGCATGTATGTACAATGTACATTGAATAGACATACGTAAAAATGTTTGTGCGTATATGTTCACCATTATTAATAGGCGGCATACACAGTGCTCTGACTCGTGAGTCGGTTTGAATTTGTTTGTAAAAATAAATATATATGTTAGTTACACCGCCATGACTCCTGGAATGTCTCTGAATGATTCAACTGTGTATAGTCGAAGGCGAGTCAACACGTATATAAATGACTCACGAGTCAGACGCACCGTGTATGCCGCCTATAATCTACTTTTGTACATGTATATTTATTATGCACATCTGCATACGGCAGCGGTCAAAATAATAACATCAAAATTCAAAATGATATTAGGTTTGTTCGTCGAAAATCCAGCAAGAATTATCCAACACTC
>NW_023458556.1:2512798-2561946 GCF_013731165.1 Rhagoletis pomonella
ATTATCCGTGGCAAGTACGTTACGAAGTACCTTGTTGACTGGCGTAATATTCGAGGCATTTTCATCACGTAACCTTACTGTTTTTGGAGCTGGAGTGTTGGAGTCCTGTCTACATTCATTACTGCGCTTTTGACAGTCTCTATCGTACTTATGTTGAAAAATATGGTTTCTAATCGCTTCAAGCACTTCGAAATGGCAATCTTCTATGGCATAATGTATAGGTGTTTTACGTTCATCGTCCACCACATCATATTGAGCACCATATTTCTACATTCGCTAAGTGTTAATATTCATTTTGAAAATTTATAGGGAAGGATTGCCTACCAAAAGTTGCTTCACAATATCCACACGTCCAAATATTGCTGCCACATGCAATGGCGTCATATTTTCGTTGGACCGCACATTGGGATCAGCTTAAATGTGTGTATACGTACGAACATATTTATAAATTTATTCAAAATATTAAGTTTTAAAAACTTATGTAACTCACCACCGTCCTGAAGGAATCTTTTTGATATCTCCCAGGCTAATTCTGCGTTCTCCATTCCGCACGCATAATGCAGTGGCGATATACCGCGCTCAACAGGGACAAAACTTGCATCTACATTATTCCTTTCAAGTATTGCATTTATGTCGCTTGCAAAGTTAAAGTTTAAACACTATTAGTTACAATTTGTATAATTGGTTTCAAGTAAATTTTATTAACATCATGTTTTTTACCTTTCATTACCATCCTCTAGTGCGTCCAACAAAATAAGAGCGAGGAAATTTGCCCGCTGGTCCACTTGAAAACTTGACATCTCTGCAGGACTTTCACTCATATTATTTTAATTAGAATATTTTTCTGGAAATGTTCCTTTCGTTATTGATACATATCCTTTTGTTGTCCCTTATTTTTACTTTATTTTAGCACTATCCCACTTAAATTCTAGTTTAAATCAGAGTTGAATTTTAAACACTATGCTAATTGATAATAGCGCTACGTACTGTACTTTACTAAATATTAGACTCCCAGTCGGAAAAGTAGCGCCAGTGGAGGGGGTAGTCGGAAAATCGTTATAATTTTGCGTAAAATCTCATTTTTACAATTTCATATCTTATTTTCGTTAAAATGCTATTTCATATGCAAAGTTATACCCTTTCCTCTGAGGCCCGCTATCAAGTTAGTTTAGGGTAATCAATACATTATTCTTATGTTTTTCCTTATGCTCCACTTGTGACTCTCTATAGAGTTTTGTAAGTTTTTGTTGTTCCTGTTTTTGTCTTATATATTACTTGATGTTAAACATTAACATATTTTAATTCTTAATTATAAGTTACAGTTGTACTATAAAAGATCATTGGGATCTTATTGCGCTAATGTTATATTTTATAATAAATGAAATGTAATGAAATATCTTCGACATACATTCAGCAAAAAAATCAAAACCCAACAGAATTCTACATTTTAAGTGCTATGCGTTGGGTAATCGCTTACACGCAAAACCCGTTTAACAGATTCTTATCTGACAACTCCCAGGCAAAGCTAAGTATGCATAACTGGGCTATTATGCATATAGTCTGTTCCAATAGCAGTCCGGTTTACAGGATTTAGTCAGAACGTACAGGAAGTCGTTCCTCTTGACATAAAACCTGTAAGTGGGAACACATTTGAGAGAGTAACTGAGCAACTGTTGCTAGTCAGAAGTTACAGGATTTAGTCCGGAGTTTATTTTCCTGTAAGTTCATGAAAAGTGTCAAACGGTCAGCTGATTTGCATGTGCAAGCAAAAACTAACAGCGGTGAAAGCAAAGTACCTTATATTTGTAAAAAAAAAATGGAAGTAAACAACGAAATTTTAATTATTTAGTGATATTTCAGCTAAATCAGTGTTGTACAAATGACATGTAAACAAACCGACTGACGTTTTTACAGGAAATAGTGCTTTTTGCGTTCCTATGCACTTCTGCATCTGTTCTCCTTTTACTCTCATTTGAGAGAGTAAAATTGTAGTTTGACAGTTCCACAGGTTTTAGTCCGAAGTTCAAAGGAACAGACTAAATAATACAAGGTGTTATCGGCTGGCAGCTTCTCGCTCTAATTCCGCCATATTGACTGCCTTAGGTGAAACAGTGCTACTTCTTTAACAATTCTTTGCCAGTATACACATTTTGTTTTCTTAAAGCGGTATTTTATTTTATTTCATTTCATTACGAATATACTACAAAAAAGCAAATTTTGTTTAGAAGAAAATATAAAATTTTATACTGGGCTACCGCTTATACGCGAAGTTCATTTCACAGTATATACAGTAATAAACCTTTTCGCAGTTTTTCACCATTTGGTCCCCGAGGAGTACTTTTGGGTTGTGTGCAGCGCTTTCGTTTTGGGCACACGGCAACACTTACTGTGGGGAATTTCGACTCATGATTATAAAAGTTCATTTCGAGGATAAAATATACATAATTATGTATTATTTATGAACAAAATGTAGGTTAAGTATAATATTCATCTTTAATGTATGCTGATATTCTTGCTTAATGGAAAATAATATTAATTTGTTCATAATTAACGCTTGTGTTTTATGAACTATTTATCAAGCCAAATTCTAAATTTCCGAATACATTTAAGTCTTTATTTAAAAAAAAAACATGGTTTGTATAGCTATACAGACCCCAATGCCTGCCAGCGCATCCGCCCAGACAGTCCATTAAGCATACCCAAGTTTGAGTGATCTACAAGTTACAAGCGTTGTCATCATTTAACAGTTCATTATCATGTATGGTGTAATATAACAAATTATACACTGAACTATGATAATCTGTACTAGTATCTATAATAATAGATAATAATTTGCAACGTTATTCACTTTTGCAATTAGTTTCGGGCACTATTACACAGTCATGACTTGTGCCACTCTGCCATAGTTCGGTTGTTGCTCCCTTTCATACCACAGTAAATTGTATACAACTCTGAATCAACAAAATTCATGCTCCTTCTCAGTAACAACCCTGATCAGATTTTACCCCCAAGGAGTACTCAAAATGGTTTATTACTGTATATACTGTGGTTTATACGGTGTTTACATGAAGCGATTTTACAGGCAACTTTGAGGTGAAAGCAACAATCGCCTGGTGTGAACGGCCTTCCAACTAATCGCTTACAATGAAGTTGGTCGGCTGCCTACTTTCGTTAAACTTTTGGTTCAACTAATCGCCTGTGAAAGTTGAATCATGTAAATTCCCTATTAGCCAACTTTTGATTCAACTAACCGCCTCTAAAACCGCTTAGAAAATCGTCTTATGAGAATGCCGTTTTAGGCATCAACTTTGGCTCATAATCTTAAGAGGTGCACGTAAAGTGAGCTCCATACAAATTTTGAAAGTTCCTTTACGAAGCTCGTAGACTTACTAAGTTAACGAGTCTTTTACGAGTTTAAGGGGATACCCTGCATTGGTGTTGCAAAACATGCCGATTAACGTTGTCACTCGTTTTTTGATCTTTCAGTCAGTGGGCCTTCAAACGTTGCAATCTGGAGCATACAATTTTTAAGGTAAGCCAACGGTCGCAACCACGATTAAGAGAATACAAAGGTTGCGCCGATCTCGGACCGCTATTCCTCTCTTAACGAATTTGACAGAATCGTTGTTTGCATGACGTCACACTGGTGCAACTTGTTTACGTTTTCCTTGCAACATTTTTCTTCTTCTTCCATTCTTGCTCACGTTTTGGCATTTCTCTCTCGCGATTGCACCAGTGTGACGTCACCCAAAAGTTATTCTCAAAAATCCTCCCTGATCGGCGCAATCTTGTATTCTATCATTCTTGGGTCGCAACCTTTGTGGCATGCATTATTGAAGGTTGTGTAAGAGACTTAACACCTCCTTTTTGGCTGCTTCAAACAGAGATAGACTACCAGCGTTTACTTATTAGGGGATTGGCCTTGTGCAAAGTGGCAAGACACAACTCAGAACAACAGAATATGTACAAGGGTTAAATATTATGTACAAAGGGCAAACTCGACTCATTTAACTACTGAAATCTCACCACAAATCGTTTATTAGGAAACAGTTCCTTTTGCTGAATAGCTTACATGCGAGTTTGTATATTTACATACTAAATAAATGTTAAGCACAATTTCAAATTCAGTCAGTAACTTTATTTAACATTTAGATATGTAGCCATGTAGATATACGTACATACATACTTACATACATATCCATCTGTATTAAAGAACTTATTTTTCACTTTATCGCCTTGCAGTTTACTTCAAATACGCCCCACTAAATTAGATTTGACTTTACTAACGACTAAATTTGACTACTTTCGTCAACGAATATGTGTATGTACATACATACATACAAACACATGTATGCAAAAAGGTACATATTTATTTATAATCAAATAACAAAGCGCCACTTAGTTTTCAATAATCGTATCCATGTGCTTGCATATATGTACAAACATATGTACATACATATGTAATTTAAATATTGCTTTTGTATAAATAAATATTCATGTAGCACCAGCTTTTCACACGTAATTGTCGCCTGATGATATTTCCCGACTTTCAATGACACTCCTGTAGTAATGCGCCGAATTTTTGGCAACACGTTCTTTATTCTCACTTGTCATGTTCAGGTAATAGAGACCAAACTTTTCACTGCAACGAAAACGAACGTTTATTGTTGATTTAAGGTGTCGCTAGCACGCAATCGCAAAGCGCGAAAGTGTTGAAAGAGGGAAAAACTAAAATTAAGCATTTACTTACGTAAATCCCTTATTCCACTCGAAATTATCGATTAAACTCCAATGGGAGTAGTGTGTAACGTTGCACCCATCGTTGATTGCATTCAGGACAGCCCGTAAATGTGTCTGCAAAATATAAAAGAAATCTAGGGTCTACACTAGGGTGCCGCATGACGAAAATTTGCCGCTTTTCCAAGCAGATAATAAAATGTGGAATTTTAGCTCCCAATAAAATATTTTGTTTCAATTCGGCACTAATAATCGTAAGCTGAAGCACATTGAAAATCCTTCCGAAATTCGCATTATTTTATTTTTATTTTTTAGCTGGAACACTTCTTACATCAAATAACCCTATAGACGAGTGTTTCAATAAAAGATCTGCATCAAAATAAAACAAAAAAAACTGTTCACCTCTTCAAAATAACGACATTATTAAGCTTTTCAGTATAGTTTTCGTGGAAATTTTAACAACTCAGCCGTATATTAACCAAATTTCAAGGTAAAACGGAAAAGGTTTTTTAGTTCAAACTAATGATAGTTTTTAGTTTTGGCTTCTTTTAAATGCATTTTTTAAAGTGTTTGATAACTTTAAAATCTTTGGGCTGATTTTCAGTTTCGCATTGTTTTTTTTTTGTTGAAACATCCTAGGATTTTTCGGCAAAACAAAGAAATGTCTGAAGTTTTTGGGGCTTGAGTGGTTTAATTAAAAAAATCGCTGATACTGTGATACCAAAGAACTGATGGCAGAATTTTTGAAAAAAACTTTTACATTTACATGTTCCCATTATTTAGACTATTTTCTCGGGAAACATTTTGCGATATACATAAATTAGAGTTGTGATAAACGCGACGTTTGCATGCAGTTTTAAGGAAAGGTTGGAGTTATAAAATTCGCTGGAGAAGGAGAATCGCTTTTCTTTGTATTGATTGTGAGGCAGCCTAGTGTATGCAGAGCTGGGTCGTAATGATTCCTTTAGGAATTAAATTACTCCCAATTTTAAGGAATTTCATATTGTAATTGGAATAAATTACGTGCTAGTAATGTAATTTTTTCCAATTCCTTTGAAAGGAATTGAAAATGTAATTGATTTTTTTTTCAGTTCCATTACCTGGAATTGCAAGAGTACTTTAGTTTTTTCAATTACTCAAGGAATTGTAAAAGTAATCGAGAAACTGAAAGTTCATTCACGAATGTAAAATGTGCATTTTTATAGATACGCAGGGATTACTTCAAGAGAACAGCAGCGCCCAAGGCAGCAACAGTCCGGACTGTTCTTCACTGAAAGGCGAGCATGAAAGAATTCGGGCGGGTTATGCCTGCTTTGACATTTACGGGTTTCATCTGCCGCGGAACGCGTTCGCGGTAGGAGCTGGAAAATTTAACGGTTACCCTATAAACTGACAGTTTAAGTTATGCAGCTTTTTTTTTCAATTCCAATTAGTAATACTACTTAGGTATAAGTTATTTATTCTAGGCAGTTAGCAACCAAGAAATTTAACAACAATCAACCAACAGTAAATTTTTTTTATACATTTTTCGATTACTTTTTAAATTACTTTGAGGAATGGTATTCGATAAAAAATCAATTACATTTTCAATTCCTTTCAAAATGACATTGTGTGCAACTCCTGTTTTTTATTTATTTTAAATAATTTTAATTTCAAATATAGTTAGAGAATTGCACAAAGTTCACAAAAAAGAATCTAACTTCAAAGAATTTTCATCAAAATGTCAAATCCTTTATACAGAATGTTTAGAAAATTTTCGAGTATGCAGTTTTATAGAACTTTCAATTTTATTATAATAAAGTGCAAGTTTCAAGCCACTTAAAACTACCGTTGCCTTTATGGAATTTTTTTGTCAAGGGTGTTCAGCATTTTCTTTAATGTAAAGTATGAACAAAATCTATTTTTATAAGGAAGAAAATGCGGAACATCCTCGACAAAAAATTCTAAAAAATCAGCAGTAATTTTTAATGACTTAAAACTTGCACTTTAACTTTACTAAATTTGAACGGCAACAAAACTGAATAATCGAAAAATTTCCAAAAGTTCTAAATAAAAAGTTGGAAATTTTGATGAAAATTTTTTGAAGTTTCGTTCATTTCTGTGAGCTTTGTGCAATTTTCGAATTTTTTTTTTCTCTGGTTTCTGTTATATGTAGATCGAACTATAATTTATCTGAAAATTAATAAAAACAAATAAACAGGAGTTGCAAACAATATCATTTTGAATTTTGATGTTATTATTTTGACCGCTGCCGTATGCAGATGTGCATAATAAATATACATGTACAAAAGTAGATTATAGGCGGCATACACGGTGCGTCTGACTCGCGAGTCATTTATGTACGTGTTGACTCGCCTTCGACTACACACAGTTGAATCATTCAGAGACATTCCAGGAGTCATGGCGGTGTAACTAACATATATATTTATTTTTACAGACAAATTCATTCCGACTCACGAGTCAGAGCACTGTGTATGCCGCCTATTAATAATGGTGAACATATAGGCATAAACATTTTTACGTATGTCTATTCAATGTACATTGTACATACATGCATAGGTATGTATGACGTTAGTGATTACCAGTTTTTTTTGCATTACCTTAAGATAATCAATTCGGCCTGTGTCCATTAATTCGCCCTCATCGGACCAGCCGTTTTCCGTTATATATACCTCAACGTTATCATAGTTATCACGAATCCATCTTAATACGCAGATAAATAATAGATACTGTTTCCTTGGCCTATCTGACTAAACGTTTCAACTCACTTTAAAATATCCTCCAAGCCCTGTGGCACGCAGTAAAGCCAATCAGATTTGGCACGTTTCCAGCTCTCATCAACCGAATACTTAAGGCGCGAATCATGCTCCCAAGAAGGAGTTGCCCCTGCCGGAGGATCCGACATCTGGACGTAACGGGAGGTATAATAATTAAGGCCTAAGAAGTCCCCTGATCCCTTAATTATCTTCGACCAGTATAAGTTTAGGGGTCGTAACCGCGACCAGGCCAGACCTTCTTTCATGCTATTGCTTGTGATGTCTTCAATTACAGTGTAAGGATAATTTCCTGATTTGCCAAAAATGGGATGCGCCAACCAGCCCAGCTAAAATACTCGTACAATATAAAATGCATTTTGTAATTCGAATTCCAAAAATAACGGTTTTGCAAAAATTTACCGAATACTGTATCGCTCGATCCACAACGTCGTTTGGCTCATTCGCCTTTGGGGTATAATAAAACCGGCTGCTAATGGTAATGCCCACTTTGCCTCGTTGCGAGTGGAAATATTTGGCTCTGTAAAGGCGATAAGCAGATGCGTGAGCCCGCAAAGTATTGTCCATACATAAGTAGTCTGCCACTCCCGGTGCATGGATCATTGGTGGGTAATTCGCATTGCCATAGCCTGGTACACAGTAGTCAAAGGGTTCATTGAATGTAATCCACTTCTTGACGCGATCACCAAAAGTTTCAAACAGAAAATCTGCATAGGAGCGGAAGTACTTGATGACAATATCATTGGTAAAGCCACCGAATTTTGACAGCTCTTCGGGCGTATCATAGTGGAACATTGTCACCATCGGCTCGATGTGGTTCTCCAATAACTTGTCGATAACCATGTTGTAGTAGTCAATTGCCTTTTGATTTTTCACCGAAGTATCTGCGTAGGGAAGCACTCTACACCATGATATAGAAAACCGATAGAAATTGACCTTAAACATAAGACTTATTTAGCGTGAGAGCTTTCATTTAATTCGACGCATTTTTTTGCACCTTAAGTTCTTTGAGTGCAACCAAATCCTGTTCGAAGCGATGATAAGATTCAGCGGCGTTATCTCCGTTTGAATGATCGGCTATTCGTTCTGGATGCGTGTGAGTGTATATATCCCAAATGGAGGGCGCCTTACTGTCTTCGTTCCATGCACCCTCGATTTGATAGGCGGCTGTCGCCACCCCAAAGGAAAAATTCTTAGGAAATTGCTTGTTGCTTGTTGATGGCTGAATTTGGTTTCTGATCCATTCATTTACGCACTCCACGTCGGCAAAAGATATGCAAGTAAGTATCAGACTGGAATGTAGGTATACAAAAATATGTATGTACATATATGTATTATTTACTCGTATACATATGTATGTATATATAAATTAAAAGAAGTGCATCCACAAATAGCCGACTAGAAATTACCATAGTATAAAGACGAGATGATGATTCCCCATTTCAGCTGCAATTATCAATACGTGCAGAAGCAATTGAAGCTGTGTGGTTGGTTTGGGTTGAATGATTGTACTGTTTAATAAGAGTGCAGGCGCTGATAAGAAATTGTTTGAATATTCAGTGTTGTCGCATTAATTCATTTAAGCTCAAAAATGCCTATAGGACAGGCCAACTTGTGTGACTGTGCAAACTCGTGCGATATGGTGCCTGAAAGTTAAAATTGGGTTGTTGTGAGGACTGCGAAAGAAAATTACAATATTTTTTCCTAAAGAATACAGTGTAACTTACTGCTGAATGTCAGAGCCGTTATAGTCTAAAGCTTGAAGCAAGCTACCAAAAGTAGACTTTCAGTGATTAAACCAAGGGGGTTCATTAAAAATACTAGCTTAAGTTTTAGGTGCGTATGTACTCGTTCTGCTCTGCTACATCTCCGTAAAAAGTTTAAACATTTTTGGAGATTTTAGTTCTTGAAATCAACTTTAAACATTTGGAATTTTCATTTATTGTGTATCACAGTCACTTGACATACCAATATATTACAAATGGGTATCATCACTACTAGGATAACATAAAAAATTTGATAATTTTCCATTCTGGTTTGTTTCTTAAGTCTTTTGATTCGACTCAACAAAAAAATCCACAAGGTAATTTAGGTAGCCCTTCTCAAGTGAAGCCATTCTAAAAAAATTCCCAATGAGGTTACTTCCATACATATACATATGAGTGATATCGACGCTCAGTTCCGCTCGTGAAATAGAAAGTCAATTTTCGGTAACACATGCTTTGCTTTCACTAGTTGTATTCTTTATTAATAGCTTAACTTAGGGAGGTCATCAGCCATGTCTTCACATACAGATCTACCAGTCTGTCTTTTGTCTGGCTGAGCCACTTCCCTAAATTCTCATTTACGTATTTCCAGCTCCGCGAGAGAGATTTTTCTAATTTGAAGATAAAAAACTTTAAAACAAAGTGCTGATTCGTCACTTATATACAGGGTTCAGTAAAATTCGTTTTCAAATAGTTAAAATTAATTAATTTCATTTGTATTTGCGATCTGTGAACGAATTTTATAACAACCATTTGTTTTTTTGTTTTTGTTGTTGTTGGGGCTCTGAAGCAGAGATCACACGATTTGTATATTTGAACAGATCTGTACCTACTTTACGCCGTTACAGAGTGCTGTTATTTGGAAAGTTTTTATTGAGCTGAACTCATTCTCGATACAAATTTCTAGACAATACCACTCTGTGGCCGGATATGGATGGAAATAGGCGCCCCTTAATATGAGACGAGTGTATCTCAGTAACCTATTCATCAATATCTTCAAAACATTTGCTAGAAAGTTCTATTCCCACCCCAGTAACAAAACACATTGCATGATCCTTGTATTATGACAACACTGAGTACATGACAAATACGGTAGGTACTTAAGACAATAGTCATGGGATGCGTTTTACCATCAGCGTGGGAATATGGCTGTTGGTCTCACTCAGAAGGATATAGAAAATTTTTAGACAAATAAATTGAACAAAGTCATGCCTACATATATAACGGTAAAATGTAAAAAAAACATATGCCATGAATGCGAACCTAATTGTTTATAATAAAAAAGAGAAAAAACAATTTTTTGTTCGCATTGAAAATCTTCACTTGTCAGCGGTGTGCGAACTTAGTTTTTTTTTTTGCGGTGGAATTGAGAAAAAAATGTGGTATATTCGAGTAAAACGCGGTAGATTTCAATTTATTCAACAAAACAATATACGTACATATTTGTGCTCGTCAAATTAAGTAACCTAAATCGAGATAGGCCATAATATTTTAAAGATTGACTAGCTATCCTAATAGAAACGTCATAAAAATATCAAATTTTTCAAGGGAAACTGAATACTTTTTAATTCAAAGTCAAATCAACTAAAGTCACTTAAGCTACTTTAACTGATGGGCACCGATCATGGTACAATAAAAACAGGTAGAAGCCAAATTGACATCAAACCTACAAAAGTCAAAGTTTTCGGGAGAGTAAAAATAAAAATGAGCGTGTGTAAAGAAAAATAAAAAAATTACATTTCGCTGGTTGACGTTTTTAAGTAAATTTGAAGTTTTGTATTTATTTATTTATTTTCTTTAGTTAAAATTTGTTAATTTGTATCATGGTGGAATTATACAAGGTGTTGTACGTAGTGACAGCTCATGTCGACAGCTCCCTTACAAAAGGTTGTAATATGGAAGCACGAGAGAAACGGGAAGAAAAAAAGCCCGCTTTGCGAAGTAGTACGAAATTTGGTACTATTTTTCATATAAAATTTTGCATATAAATAGTTACAAACGGTATATTATGATAAGCTAAATTCGCGAAAGTAGTATATATAACGTAGTACTTATGCAATAAATGGTAATTTAGTTTATTAAACACAATGTCCTATAATTATAGTCAAACTTCCAAAACCAAAAAATTAGTGGTGACCCCGAGTCGTTACAACATGACGGAATCGACAAAAGGGCGAATCGACGGATGGGGAGAATATTTCATCGAACAAAATGCCAACTAAAGATGTGGAGCTTGCATCGCAATGCAAGCTGCGACCGTTCTGAACTGAGATGACAGACAAATGGTTTCTACAAATTGAGGCCACCTTTCAGTCGTACAAGACCACATCTTATGTCGGTAAATACAATCTGGTTTTCTCAGCAATTAGCAGCGATGCTTTAAAGGAAGCTGCGGATTTTTTAAAAACCTTACCAACTCAAGACCGATATATTAACCTCAAAAGTCAACTACTGTCACGTTTTACTGATTCAGCCGACCCACATAGGGTATTTGGCTGATTTAGGCATATTTTTATCGCTACAAACATCAAATATAGTTTTAGTTATCGAATAAAACATTCACTATAACTACCCTGTTACTAATAGAAAATTCAATCGTAGTGAAATCTTATTTATTGTCAATATTATTGTGGCTTATTAACATTTGTTTCCATATTGTTATTGAGCTTTGTAGCACTATTATGTTTTTAGGGAAAAGGGAAAAAGCAACAAAGTCTTAGCGGTAGAAGTTACCAAAAAAACAGTTATATCGTTGGAAAAGCAGGGCCAGAGGCAGTGAACCACAGACGGGATTGCAGCGGAAGGAAGCACCGACCAAAATAACTACAAATCCTTGGGAAGAACTCTAAACCGATGTTTTTTTGCCGAATTAATGTTGAAATTTCTAATTTAATTTTCAGTTGCCAACGATAAGAATAGAGTAAATGTCAAATAATTGTTCAGTGATTGCAAATCGGTTTTGGAATAGGGAATGAGGTAGTTTAGTACTTTTTTAAAGGCGATAAAATGTAGTTTTTTCAAGAGGGAAACACTGATATAGCTAAGGGAGCCAAGATGGCGGATTAGAGCGAGAACGCTGTCAATATCCAACACCTTGTATTATTCCACCATGAATTTGTATGTTCTTTTCCATTTTTTTATACATTGAAAGTTTATATTTATAGTACCTGTTTTAATTTTGTATAATATACAAATGTATGTATAAAGCGATATATGTACTAGGCATAACGTTGGGCAATCAATAAAACAACGGAACACAAATAAGCGCGATCATTTATTAAGCTTTCACAACTTGATTTATGAGTTGCAGTGTTGTTGGAAGGACTTTCCGGCATAAGGGTCATAGGAAGAGCACTTGGCATCAAACGTGCCTTTCCTGTACCTCCTGGTGCATTTATGAAATCTGCTGCTTTAAAATGCTTAACGCACAGCAAGGCATTTCGCTGCAGCTCTACCCCACAGCTGCTTTCCCAACGCTCCTTACGCCAAGGGCATTGAGGCACGTTAAAAAAATTAGTGATGTCTGCATTATATTTAACACCACATAAAAAACAACGCTTCAGGTGCTGCATTTTTAACACATACACTAAGTATAAACCGCACAACACTACAATAATGCAAATGTTAATTCAAATTTGTTTTTAACGAACATTCAAAAAAAACAAACCACATGACATTTTAAGCGTAACGAAATATAGGAAATAAAATAAAATCAAGTTGAAGTTTAAAGGTTTGGTTCTCATGAGAGCAACGTCATTTTGGCTTCTACCTGTATTTATGTGCCTTGGGCACCGATAAGTACATACATATCGCTCACCTATGTAGATCCAAGTGCGACCAACTCAAAAAATGTTGACCATTTTTTTACATAAATCAATCCAAAGAAATTACCTTCAATGTATGAAAGTATTTTTTTCTTCATGGTTATATATATACTACGTTTATATTATATTATATTATGTGACATTTTTTTTTTAATTTACGTTTTGATGCAGAAATGCATGAGATGCTCTAGGAATATTTCAGAATCAAAAAGAAAATTAAAAAAATGTCGCTTACGTTATTATGGCAGTTAGGGCTCGATAAAGTACTTAAAAAAAATCATGACGTCAGAGAAATGCCCATTTATATACAGTTAATTATGCGTAATATGAGGTAGACTTTTATAAAAAATTTAAATTTTGGATAAACAAAAGGAAAATAGACAAAACTGGTCGAATTAAGACACTTATTTTATTTCTGACACCAGTATTATGAACTTCTTTCAACCAGAAAATAAATTTTTTTATTTAATTTTTTTTTGCATCGATCTTTTTTCGACATACATACCTTAAATTACTTTATCAGATATGAGCACACTAAATGCATATAAATTTAATGACTGTCTTTTGTTTTGTTACTTATGAAATAATTTTCACTTTAAATTAAAAGTACGTTTCAAACCCATTTACTTATTATGTATTATATGGTAGGAGAGCTTCTCAAACCATATTGATGCAATTTTTTCATGTTGAGTCGTTGAAAAATAATAAATATCTAAATCCCGGGACTGATCCCGCGATCCCGGGATTGAACCAACGACATCCCGAAAATCCCGGAATCGTAAAAATCGAAAAAATTAAAATCCCTAGTATAAACGTAGTAATACATATACTAACTAAAATGTTATACCTGTTTTTGTATTAATTGCGTCGCATCTGTACGATCCACAAGCAATTATATTTCCCGATCTGAATTTTGAGTTAGCTCACTTTAAATCTAGGTGAGCGATATGTATGTACGTAATACTTACATATAGTACTTATAAATACTAAACATTCAAAAATTTTTTTGTTTGACTGGCAAGCTTTTAAAATTATAATATGAACTTAGGAATTAACCTTCTTACTAATTTGTACATTTATAGATGCACCGCCAAACGTACTCGGAACTATGCCCTATAACCAGCATTGCTGCCAAAGTTTGTTTTACTTTATTCGATGTTGCTAAAAAGTTCAGTACTTTACTTAGGGTTTACACCAGACAATATTGTCAAGACAATTATGTCAAAATGATGTGTTTGTTGTAAACACGGCGAATAACATATTACAACAAACACATCATTTTGACATAATTGTCTTGACAATATTGTCCGGTGTAAACCCTAAGTAAAACAAGAGGAAACAAAAGGTTTTTTTTTTAATTTTCGGGCTTGTTTCGGGTAAATGAGCGTAAGTACGGAATACTCTCACAAAATTGCATAAACTGCCCTAAACCAGTGTTGCCAGATATTCTCTGCTAAATTACCCACAGAAATCGGGAAAAAATCCTGCAATTACCCACATATTAAAAATTTACCCCACAAATTTCCCAAAAAATTCGAAACATATTTTTCAGTAGTAAAAAAGCATGGCAGCTTTAAGAATTGCCAGAATTCTTTAAGGCCTTTAGTGTGTAATATACCGACCTTTGCATTTCGTATTTGTATATTAACTGCCATACCTAAGCAAAACCGTTAGCATTGTCTGGCTGTCAAAAAATTCTCATGCCCATACAATTTGTATGAAGCATACCGAAACAACGTGGTACAGGTATTGAAGTTGGCTGCAGGAAACGGCGAAACTGTCATTTTCGTGTTACACACAAACAAACCTATGCTTATTGTTGGTGTTACTTCTGCATTTGACGTAGCGTTGATGCTTTTGTTTAGGTATGGCACTTCGGCGCTAACGCTAGGCGTCAGAAACCGCTCCACCCAACGCTTTTGTTTAGGTATGGCAGTTAATATACAAATACGAAATGCAAAGGTCGGTATATTACACACTAAAGGTCTTAAAGAATTCTGGCAATTCTTAAAGCTGCCACTGTTACAAATTATTTGCATTGTCTAAGCGAATATGGTTTTTGGTGACTTTAAAGTTGAAGCACTTGCTTTTTTTTTCAAAAGCAACCGTTATTTTATATACATACATGTACTACTTAACATCTCATCAGACAATTTTTTCTGGTTTTTACATTAAAAACCCAGTTATAATTGAAAAGATTCTTTCTTACTCAGCGCTTGAATTGGTTAACGTAAGAAAATTTTCGAAATTGTCCTTATAATTTTTAATATTAACATACATAACTTTACTCCACATCACAACTTCAGAACGATTAATTTCGAAAGAGTGTCGACAATTCTTGAATTTTGATCAATTATGGATTGATAACTGTGTTAAATACTTTGAATAGATGAGCAAACTATTAAGCAAATAAAAATTCCTCAAACCCCTTACCCACAATCTGGCATCACTTCAAAAAATTATCGATCAAAGAAAAACAGCTATTGTCCGGTTGTTCAATAGCTTTGATTCTTAACAGATAATCATCACAACTTATCACTAATTTCTGCTGGAAAGCGTTTCTTAACCCAAAAAACTAGCAGAAACTAGCAGCTCTATCTCGTTCTTACGCTCTTATTTGTTTGGCTCTCCTGCTAATTTCTGCTAGTAAAATTTTTACTATCTGCTTGAAAAGAAAAAAAAACAAAGCCAATATCTGGTTATCACTTCTTGCCGGTTAAACATCATTATTGACGTTTTCGACATAATGCATATAACATGTGATCGATAAAGTAGTCGTTGTATTTAACCGGAGCTTTGAATCTGAGACACACGGAATTATAGTCGACATCTTTAACTACTCGGCTACGGCAGTCAAAAGCTTTTTTGCTTTTAAATTCATATTTTTCATATGTGACAATTAAATCAGTTCCACTCATGTGGAAATCGTAGAGCTTTTTGTTTTATAAATATTGACACAGAATGCGAAGGGAGCTTTTACTTGATAAAAATCTTGATAAAATTTTCTTTACAAAAAAGTTATCAAGAAAACACAGAATTGGGCGATAAATGTGCACATATTTATTGGTTAAAATTTTAACGACTAAAATTCTTCCTCTTCGTCTGTTAGTTTGACAGTTTTCACAAACTCGCCCGGAAAAATAGTCCGAGCGACTTCAGGCTGGTGAGCAGTGTTGCCGTTTTGTTCCATATACTTCAAAAGTGATACGTGTTTGTGCATATTTTTGGAAGATACTTTATTTTTTCGCTCATTTCGCGAGATACTTAAATTTTTCGCGTAGTAAAAATTTTGATACATGAAAATGCGTTTTCGGGTCCAATAAGCTTAAAAAAATGCTTTAAATGAACTATGTATAAAGGACTGACTTCATTAATTTTTAATTTACTTTACTCGCCTCAAAAATAGCTCTGCAGCCGCAGAGCGCATATTTTCAAATTTAAAACTGATCCAATATGAAAAGAGAAATAGAATCTCATTACATGTCATTAATTATGGAGAAAAAAACAACTATTAATAATTAATTAATAATATTTAATAGCACAAAAATATCTTCTTTTACGGTTGAACTATAGTTCTAGGGTACAAAGAATAATGCATATATCGTCAAAAGCGTATTTTGATGCTTATGTGCAGAAAATTACTTCAATTTCAAACTGTTACTAAATTAAAGCGCTTGGCATTATTCACGAAGGACTTCCCCTTTTCAGTCGAAAGGCAACATTGTTCGATGTTCATTGCCTCAATGAATCTGCCCCTCTGAGTTCATCAGCTGTTAATAGTGATGCAAACTTTGAGCAGCAACACCGATACATCGATGTTTCGATGCATCGGAGAAAAGAACATCGAGGCTAAAATACATCGCCAGAGAAACATCGATATATCGATAGTTTCCGATATTTTGCAATTTGTTCATTTCTAGTTAAATATAAAGCAATTTTGAAACTTTAATAATCATGAATGTATTTTCCTGTATTTTATTATCCTTTCTATAATAATAATAATAATAGATTGGCGCTTACACATATGTTAGTGTTTGGCCGAGCTTCTCCTCCGATTTGTGGCGTCCGCCTTGATGTTGTCACACAAAGCGGAGGGACCTACAGTTTTACGCCGACTCCGAACGGCGATTGCATTTTTGTGAGAAGCCGTTTTTCATGGCAGAAATACACTCGGAGGTTTGCCATTGCTTGCCGAGGGAAGACCGCTGTTAAGAAAAAACCTTTTTTCTATAATTTTTGCGATGTTGCTTTGACCAGGGTTCGAACCCAGGTGCTGCGGAGTGGAAGCACGCACTGCTTACCACTACACCACAGCGGCCGACATTAACCCTTCTATACCCTCTCTATTATTAGAATCAAAATGCATACCATCGTAATGTCGTTCGGGCCTAAAGATCCTAGGCCTCATGTTGTTGAAATTCCAACGGGTGTTTGGTTTTGTTTTAGCGGCTAGGTTATTAGCATTCAGAATGAATCCAACCACTTTATTGAGCTTGGGGCCGTTTTTTATGAGAAATGTTGCGGAAAAGCAACAACAATTTACAAAGTTAAGAAAATATAGCTGCTATTTGGGATATCACCACAACTACTAATCAGACTTCTTCCCCGAAATAGCAGCTATAACTTTTACCTTTTGTAAATTATTGTTGACTTTCAATAACAATTTTTAAATAAGAAACGGCCTCGAGCTCAATAAAATTGTTGAATATAATTGTTATAAGGCCATAAATATCAAAAAAAATCTGAATGAATAATAAATTTAAGGTCAGTCAAACATACCGAAAGAAAGTCGGAGAGTCTCGTTAAAGTCGATGTTTAAAACATCAATAAAACTTCCATTGATGTATCGTCAATTTCGCGTTGATAGTAAATTGTAAACATCGATGCATCGTTTGCATCCCTAGCTGTTAATGAAGTTCACCAGTGGAAATGCAGCAACACACCGGAAATAGTTTGATAAGTGAGCATATTTCTAAATTCTTTGTGAATTTTAACAAATATGCAATTGAAGAAAGTCGGAAGTATTTATTTTCCAATTGGTGCTTGAATTTCAAAGAACTGTATGGACTTTTCGGAGCCGATTTAGAGCATAGTGGTGCAGGTACATAACATTTGTAAATGTAAACCAAAATGCTAAAAAAATTAACAACTACAAAATATATTTAGGGCGCAATTATGAAGCTTATCTAAGCTGTTTTTATAAATTATTACCCATTTTCGAGGGCATCCACCATTGCTATGACAGCGCAAAAATAATTTTAAATGATTTGCAATTGGAATGGCTTGGAAGCAACTGTAGATTTTTGGTGGATTTGCTGCAATCGGATGATGTGGCTGAAACGTTGACTGTTGAAAGGATTCTGCTTTTGACCTCACTATTAGAAAATGCATTAGCAAATTTGTTTGTTACTAATAATCACAAATGTCCACCGCCGCATTTGTTGCGTGATTTGCTAAGTACCGAAGAACTGCGGAATATATTCGGAACAGAAGTAGTAAGTCTGTTGGACTATGTATATCCGAGATATGTATGTCCATATCAAATAAATTTTAACAAAATTACATATTTTATTTTAGATCTCCCTTTTAAAAGTTCTAATGGGAACTCCCGATTCCATAAACCTACGGAACATTGTATGGCATGGTTTCCCAAGGCCTCAAGATATACCAGAATATTACACCTCAATTCTGGTACTTTTGATACACAGTTTGGGATACGAGCTTAAAATGAAAAAAATATGTTTAACAGAACGACCAAAAGTCGTAGAATTCAGCAAGTTGTGTAGAAAAGTATCAAATCAGCTGCCATTGTATATCAATTGGTTTGATGAATCTACCTACGTTCAGCAAATAGAAAATCATGCATGGCTTAATAAGGACTTCAAAAAGTTTTGGTATCGACTGTCACAATATTACAACACAAAAATGTATTGGAAATTGGCTATATTGATTACACCACAAATTGAATTGCTGCTGCGCTTGCTATATGCACAAGTAAATGATTTTGATGTCACTGCCAAATTGAATGAATACTACATTACAATGGATTCTATATTTGAATGTGATTTACCAAACGTACAGACGGGCATTAAAAATAATCTGCTAAATGGTTGCGAAGTAAGTGAGGAACTGTTGAATTGTATTTATGATTTGTTTATTGCGCCACATGGACCACGTCTGCGCGACAAAATCAGCCATGGTGAAGTTAATATTTCCGCTATAGATAATAGAGAACTGTGCGACATTTTGTTGTACATGTCTCTGGGCCTAATAAATTTCAACTCACCGTTTCAAAAATATGAAAGTGTATTCCACCTAAACAGTTTAGCCAAGGAAGCTTTGTGTGATGCATTAGGCCAACTGGTGCAACTGATAAAAACACATTTGGCAGGAAAGGGAGAAGACATTTTGAAAGACATAAGCGAATCAAATCCGCCCATTAGAGCCAAAATATTTAATCGACCCAGAAAGGAACCTGAATTCATGCTGCTGTTGCTGAGAAATTCAAAATTAATTCAGACCACTTGTATAAATTACGAACATTCTATTGAAATCAGATTAGAGCTTTTGGCACAACGAGAATTGCATTCAAAAAGGCGGCGCACTTTGCAACAAATGATAACATCACTGCCCATGATTTGTAATGTTTTATGCGAAATTTTAAACTGCCTTTTACGCGCATACACACAACTGCAAACTGACGATAAAATTTTTAATAGCGTGGACGCTTTAAAAAAGTTGCTCAGGTAAAGCATACATTTATTTTATGATTTCATACCTTAGAACTTACCCGAGAGTAATACGCCATGATGATATAAATGTTGTAATAACTAAAATGTGAATTTTGTTTAAATTATAGAATTATGACAATATGGCCATTATATACATATCGAGCCCTAACCGCCAAAATAACGTAAGCGACATTTTTTTCAAAATTTTTTTTTGATGTGGAAATATTCCTAGAGCATCTAGATACATTTCTGCATCAAAAAGAAAATTTTGAAAAAATGTCGCTTACGTTATTTTGGCGGTTAGGGCTCGATATGTATCTCGAAAATTATCCGGTAATTTTATATTAATGATTTAAAATTTTACAACTCACCCCTTACTGATCATCAGGTTATCTAGCTATAGATTATTAGGGGTATTCATATAACGTCATAAACTGTAGATAAACGTCATAAATCTAAAAATTCCATATAAATTGTAACATGTTATATAAAACCCCATATTATTTTTGGGGGTATTTTATTGTCAGAAGCTAAAAAATATACCACATATCCACTATGTCGATAAACAGGCATACGTGAATACCCATAACGATTTCTTTATAGGTTTTTAAAACATTCTTTAAAGTTGAATGAAAATTTCGTTAAATATTCCGACAAAAGCAGCAACGAATGGATTAAGGCGCTTCAATTGTGTGAACAGTTTAGTAACATGAAAGAAGAATATTATCCAAAGCAACACTTTTGACGGGGCCTTCTTTTAAGGCGTAAGTATTTTAAATTTTCCATATCCATCAATTATGAAAGTTTAGCATTACCTCCAAAATGTGTTTAATTGTAGGTTTCTTCGTTTATTTGTACAACCGCACCGTCGGAAGAGAAATACTAGGTGACCAAAGACTACAAGCACTTTCAAGCGCATCCACGACGAAATTTTCGCTAAAGGACTGGGCCTGATCGACTTTGCCGGAGCCAGAAAAATAGTAGTCTGTAGCACTCATTCCATCATAAGAATATTCATCTGATAGACGGAAGGCACGCCTACAGTGTTTTGGATGTACGTAAGCTCCGAGGGTGGAACATTGACTCGGTCCACCATCTTGTTGCAGCCAAGATGCGTCAGTAGAATCACAATTCTCGCTCAGTATGAACTGCCGCCGAAGAAGCTCACGGATTTAAACAAGCCCGAAATAACAACTGTTACGATGAGGAACGTTGCACAGCTGCAGAGAAAAATTATGTCGCCTCCAACGCAACTCGAGCTACGTAGGTTCGCTATAGAGAGTTGAAGAGGGAAGCCAGACGTATTTTTTGTAGTATAAAGAGAAACGCCGAAAATGTGAAACCGGAAGTCTAGAAATGCTGGCCGACGAGAATATTATTTTGCTACAAATATAAAAAAATCGGGAAATATTCCGTATAATCAATTGTTCTTCCTTCAAAACCTTCAATAAATGATTGCGTTTTATGATATTACAATTAAATTTTTTTATATTCACGAACTGGGGGCCAAATATAGCAAAACTGTGTTTTAAAAGTTTTACTCTTAAGTCAGGATTATTTAACGACTTTGAAATTTCCCAGATTAAAATAATTCAGTGCAATGTAGAAAAAAATATGGGTACGAAATGAAAGGGAAGGTATTGGAAAATTTGAAAAAAACCAAATATTACACATTTTCAAGGATGTTGAAGGATACAATTTTATAACTACATTTTTATTAGTTATTCATTTTATTAATCGTTTTCAATTCTACAGGATTTTCTCTTTTATTTGATAACCATATCTGTCTATCTACCTATATTGTTATTCTACATTGCTCTATTTTTTATAATAACTTTTGAATCAAACATAACTTTAAAACTGCAAAGTATTTTAATGCAGTTTTCCTATATTTGGTCCCTAGTTTCGCGAGTATAAACTAAGAAAGAAAATATTTTAGCACTTGAACTTTGATGGACTTAGCCGAGCCTAAGATATCGACCAAAAATTGTCATCTTTCACACATATGGTTTTTAGAGCATAATGGACCATACTTTTGCTATTCGGTCATTCCATTGGAAAGAGGAAAACGACATAAATTTAAATATGCCCTAATTATCTCTATTTTAGTAGTAACCTCTTTTTAAATGACTAAATTTCATTACCCTGTGGGAAAATATAAAAAAAATAAAAAGAAGTTGTAATATTTGTCTATGGAAACTTTTATTTCATGTATAATTACTTTTCACCAGTCACAAGGAGATGACCCACCAGGGTCAACTTTATATCTTTTTTTAATATTTCTATGAAGGTTATATAAACCTCATTTTTATTGAAAACGAAAGCGTATAATTGATATTTTACAACACAAATACATCGTTCGTGAATATTAAGTGTTTTGGCTAAAAATCATCATTGAGTGCACAAGGATAAAATACGAGTTCTTTTCAGTGTCCCACCAGTTGCACTCATTCCAATGATAGTTAAATAAAACTAAGAAATCGTTAGGTATTTTTGTTAAAGCAGTTTTAGTCACTAGTTATCGTTCTATGTTAAAAAATATCTTTCGCTGTTGTATAAGTTCCGACGACATAGTTAAAATTCACAATTCATCACATTCTGGAGTAAAATGTCCCACTAGTCACAATGAAATGGCCTTATTACCAATCGAAGTTCTAAAAAAAGAGGATTTTCGGCCCACGTACATACATACATACATATGAAGTCAAGGCCAAGTGTAAGCTCCAGCCTACCGAAAATGAGGTTTTCAACATTAAGCCAAGATTTTGATGATCAATTCAAAATTCTGAGTATGCTGTTTTAATCTATGTACATACTCGACTAGGTTCCCGATTTTGTTGATTTTAAATAATTTTTTTTTTGCTTTCTTCCATAGAAAAAAATTGTCCAACATACATACTTTGTATGGAAATCCGTGAAAAATTGCTAAAAATCTAGTTTAACCTTAAAAACTTTTCATAGAAATTCTTATTAAAAAGTTTGCAATTTAAATAAAATTGTGCATAATCTTGATTGCTACCAAGTAATTTTTAAGCAAAAAATAAAGCCCACTTCAATTTTGATATAAAAGTTTAAGAGTACTGTTAATAATCGGATCTAAACCAAATTGATATGGGACCACCTCTGAGGTACCACCTTTTCTTAAAAAAAAAGAATTATAGAAATCGGTTAACGTGGTCCAAACACATACAAAAAAAATATTCCGACGAATTCATAACCTCCTCCTTTTTTTGCAGTCGGCAGGTTGAAGGGGCAACCCAACGCCCAATATCCTCTACCCACTCCTACGGAACTTAACGAAGAATTATAGAAATCGGTTAACGTGGTCCAAACACACAAAAAAAAAAATATCCCGACGAATTGATAACCTCCTCCGTTTTTTTGCAGTCGGCAGGTTGAAGGGGCAACCCAACGCACAGTATCCTCTACCCACTCCTACGGAACTTCACGAATAATACCTTTCTCTTATAGTTGTAAGATACATACCGTTTATTACCTACCAAGTTAGGAGCCATATTAGTTTGAAATATGACGCTTTCTGAGTCTTAAAAACAAATACATATTCTTTATAATACTGAATATTCTATATTATAATATATATGTATATTAGGGCGGTTTTTTTGTGACTATTGTTCTTTTTACTGCAATCTCGAAATTTTGTGGAAAAGACCTAAAAAAAGTGCCTTGAAAATTTTAACCCTTAATAATAACATTAGGTACTCGCCCAAGGCCATGTTTTTCCATAAAAAATACACGTAAACTTTCAGTTTTTTTCTTAAAATGTCTACAGCTCAGAGGAATTCTATGGTATAATCCTGGTCAATAACGGGTTTTCTTCAGAATTGAATGCTCTACGAAAGTGTCCATTGCGGTGTAATCCTAACTCCCACCAGCGTGGTAGTATGGCTCACTGAACGCATTTTTTTTTTATGAAATTCTGGTTTTTTTGCCCCGATCTCGAAAATAACAAGAGCTAAAGAAAAAATGTAAATGACAAAGTTGTTGTGAGAGTTTCATGAAAAAATTGGGTTTAGTGACCCGTATTACCTCGCTGGTGGGAGTTAGGATTACACCGCAATGGACACTTTTGTAGAGCATTCAATTCTAAAGAAAACCCATTATTATTATTTTAAATAGAAAACAAATTTTTTTTTAAATAAATTTTTATGATATTAAAGTAATTAGGTTTATTTCCTAATAAATTGTTGCTAAACTATTATTTCCTCGATTCATGCAAGATATTAATTCATTAAATAGCGTCTAGCAGATGAATGCGTGTATGTACATATGTATGTATGTATAGCATTGGTATTTTACGTCTACGTTTACACAAATATATGGAATTATATCAAACTATAACAAATTTGGAGTATAATAAATATTTAATATTAAAAATAATGCTGCTTTCTTCCACTATTTTTAAGATTGAGTGATTTTAAATTTTGTTCCGACAGCATGATCTCGTCGTAGAGTATCTGTACGAATCTTCATTACGAACGGATTCAATGAAGGCTCTCTACGAATTTCGAATTTACGTTCGTAGCCATTCGGATTCTGTGATAGCACTTTCGTAGATTTCACGAAAATCGAAGCTACGATGGATTCTGTGATAGCCCTGAATAAATCTATGTTTGATCAGACTTCCAGCATTTTACTCCACGAAAAACAAAACTATTCTGTTCTAGCCATGGCCAATTAAAAAAAAAAAACACCCAATTATAAATGTAAATCAATTGGAATAAAAAAATGGATATAGAGAGCTTGATAGTAATTAGTCCAGATGCGAAGGTGTCTGAAGTGTGTTAGACATTGACTATAATCACCACCCATCTATTTATTATTGCCAGTATTCCATAGCAACTAATCGGATGTTATTCATGGCCATTTTGGACTTGTTATACTCTTTTCGCTGTTCACATATGTATGTATGTACCTATGTATATATTGTAAAAGCGTGTATTTGCTTAATATGGATTGAGATTTATGTATGTATATGCAGGTGTAGGTATGCATAAATCACTAACTTTTTAACAGAGGCGCTTCCCTTGGCCATAACTTATTACCAGCGAATAAAAGGTTAGTGCGAGTTCAAGTGGGAACGGCAGTGTGCGGGCATGGAGCGTCTATATTTAAATTTCCCATCGTTTAATCGATGTCACGCATGCCAGTGCAAAATATGGGCAGAACATTTGTATTGCAATGCTGGCGGCTTTTAAGCGCTCAAAACTAACATCGTCAATGTACCGCGAAGCATTTGCGCATGAATCTTCATTTGTTATGCAGATGTCAACGTTATGTGAGCTATATAGAATTTGATGCCATCGAGCCATGTTTTCATTGACATACATATGTACACACTTATGTACATACATATGTATATGTGTCCCCTACAGTAAATCAGATTCAGCCTTTTTACTTAGAGTACCGCAAGATTGTTTGAATTTGTTGTTGTTGTTGGTGTACTAAGCTCTCCCTTAATCAGCTAGTCTAACAAATATTGACGGCTGTGTGGGCCAGATTCATATCAGTTGCAATATCAGGACTCTAATTGTGTCTGAGTTATGCCGACCTCTGGCGGCAGTTGAAGCTCTTCATCTGCGAAGAGTGGTGGTTGAACTCAATGACCGCATTCTCGGAACAAGAGTTGTGATGTCTAACGGAAAGTATTCAGGCTATTCACTATGTGGGTGATTTTTAGGGACATCAAAAGATATCCACTGGCTATCCAAAGTGTGTTGTTCTGACAAGTCTGTAGCCTCATCCACTGCGTGCTACTGGTAACCGGAGACCAAGCTGGTGCAGAAAAACTGCAACCAACCGGCTAATCGCCTTGTATGTTGCGCAGCACTTCTCTTTGGTTCAGGTGGTAAAAACAGTTGCCGTTGATCTCTTAGTGGTGGTGGTGTCAAGGAACATTGAGAAAACAAGTCATCATTGCAAATCGATGTCATCTGGTGGAGGAGGAGGTTGTGATTTATATTAGAAGTTAAACAGTAGTAAAGAGGAGGTGCCGCCCGTGGGACCTTTTTTTAAATATTTATGGGTTTGAGATGTCTTTTCTATATCTTTAAGCAGCACTGTGTGAGTAACTTTAGCTTTCGGGACGTGCCGATCATTACTAAGATCATCCTCTCTTCAGAGATTTTGGTTAAGGATATCATTTAATCTACGCGCCTATGGTCTTAAGCACCTAGGTAGTACTATGAACTTTACAACAGTCATGATGATGTAATGCTACGAACAGATTGTGCATATCCATTCGTTGCGAGAGTTGCGGCAAAACGAATTGGAGTTTGAGTGGACCGAAGCAGGTTTCGGTCAGGGGTAGGACTCAATGCCAGCGCGAAATAAAGTGATACTCCAAGAACTAACAACCATTAGAAGGGTTTGTCGATTTACGCCCGAGTCACTCCGGTCTGATCTGAGTTTTGCAAGTTTTATTCAGTGTTTTTTTTTTACTGTGTTTTAAATGTCTATTGTGCATTAGGGAATGAATCATTTCGTTAGACACCATATTACTACTGCGGGGTAAATCTCAAGTATGTATTTATGTACATATGTTAATGAATACATATATAAAGTTTATCTTGCGCTTGAGTGATTTCGAACAGAAAGAGCGGATCTGTTTAGCTGAAATGCCGCATGACTGTTATAAATATGTATTGTTGTTGTTCCGGGAGTGCAACCCAATTTTGCGGCGTTGGTGGCGGGTTCGTTGCCTGGGCTAGTTTGCTGCTTTTAACATTAAATTTTTTTCTACACTTTTGTTTTAACTGTTGCTTTTGTTGGTAGTACCTACACACACATGTGAGTATGTTTGCAACGATGTTATTGTTTGTTTAGATGTTGGGGTTTAGTTTTTGCTGATCGTCAGACGATAATTGTGACAATTTGTATTTCAAAACTAGCATACAAATACACACACATACATATGTATGAACATAATTTTTAGGATGCCATTGGGCAATTTTCCACTGATCACTACAGTTGTGTTTTAGAACCTGGATCGGACGGTCGGATTTTCTTTTGCTCGAAAGTAATAAGAATGCAACGTAAACAAATTTTAAGAATTAAATAAGGACAATTTAAGTGACTTAATAGCCAAGGATAATAGTGATAAAGTAAATTAGTAAATCCGCCTTTTATTCCAATTTATTCGCACGCATTTTTTCCGTCTGCTCAAATCTAGAAAAGTTTAAGAGAGACAAGTCGGAAATGTATGCCCACCGACCACAGCAATCGGTGCTGGTTTGCCTTGCGCTTGTAAGTAACTTGGTTTTGCAAGCGAGTGCGATGCAAATACCTCAGGATGTCGAGATACTTGAAGGATACCAATTTGACGAGTCGCCAGAATACTACTCTACAGACTCAAATTATTATGAGGCGCGAAGTCTGCTCTCAGGATTAAAAAAGGCTATTCGAAACAAACGTTCGACGTTGGAATATGACCAGGCCAAGGGCTTGACACTACCAGGCGGCTCACAGGCAAATAGTCTTCAAGAATTTACTCAAAATATTGGCAGCCAACACATAAAAGTGAACGATAAGGAGGAAAAGAATGAAATGGAGGCCACAATGCCACGCGCAGAAAAACAGATTATGGACCCCGACTATGACTACTATTCGCAACGGCATATATCCGCCTGGAATGATGCTTATGGATCGCCCGCGCATGGGAGTGCATCACGACCGCCAGCCGTGGCCGAGGACGTTATGGCCGATGCAAGTAACAGCTACGTATCCCGAGGACGACAAGCGCGCGTTAATTTTATAACACAGCCTAAAAAAGATTCTAACGATGGGGTTAAGGACTTGACAGATACCCTAGTACCCAAACCGCCAAATCCCAAAATTCATTATGATGTAAAATATCCATCTATCGCACCGGCATACAACTACGAAATGTATCCTTCACGCTCTTATGCGCCATACTTACGTCGTTACGACCGGTAAATTTTTATCCTTGCATCACATACCAATCCCTTCTATTCTGTTATATTTCTATTACGCTTTTATTTATTCTTCAGCTTTGACGAACAGTATTCGCGCTACGAGCCTTACAACTATGAAGACCACTATTTATATCGTCGTCATTACGATCCGTACGACAGTTACAGCCCTCGTATTCCTCAATACCCCGAGATGTACTACAATTATCCCGATCGACGCTACGACATACCGGAGCCCAGAGATTATGGCCCACTTTACAACAATGAAATCTACGATAAGACGCCTTATCCCTCCGGAATATATCCTGCTACTGATGGCTACACGTCCGCAAAATATCCCGAATACCCGAGAAACCAACGCCGCATAGTTTACTATGCGCATTTGCCGGAAATCGTGCGCACACCTTACGACTACGCCACACGATACGACCACTACGATGATCTTTTGAAGGCAAACAAAGCCATCTCCGGCGCGTACAAGTACGACAAACCCAGCTCGGGAAGTGGAGGCTCCATCAGCGGCACCGGCGCAAATACCGACTCGTACGACTACATGAAGCGCGATAAGAAGGACCGCGCAACGCCAAAACCCAGCAAGCCCAGCGCCAGTGGCAGACAGTAACTGTGTGTGTGTGTGTGTGTGGAACATAGAGAAAGAAGGCACAAAAACCAAAAATTTCCGGTGGAAAATAAAATGTACTTCAACACACAAATCTAAGCTTATACTCCGTTTTTTTTTTACATAAAAATGTACGCATTTACCCGTTTTTATAATACTGTACCTAAATATGTTTGTATAGTGCATTCATTACGCTATTTAAAGTGAATGTTTCAATAAAACTTATGCTTTAGAGAATTGAGCATAACGAAAGAATGTTTGTGATATTGCACAGTTTATGATTTCTCAATCAATAAGTTTGTAAAGCTGCTGCCGATGAAGCGGCATTGAACCCTAGTGGTCCAAATGCAGCATCAAACGTATTAAAATGACTTGCGGTCCGTATTCTTTACAGTTAAGTAATCAAAAGTAGGCAAAATTTTAATTTGCGGCTCAATTCCACCATGCCTTGTTCAACCCAAAGGACATAGGTACACCAACAATGGGCCAACAATTTAATTACATGCAATCCTCGTTAGTCTGACGGGTGTGTAAACTTTCGTGGGTGTGGCAAGCAAACTGCAATGTCACTCTTCAGTGACTCAGACGAGCTATTTACCAGCCAAAGCGGCGTGGGGAGGGGCATTAACAAAGAATTACATTTAATAAATATTCCGGTCAATTTGAATGCAACGTGCCAGTGCCTTTCACCATCGCCGGCGACATACGAAACGGTCCAATGCTTTCGCTGCCACTCTGGTGTTTGGCAGCATGCCCCGGCCACAGATTTGCATTTCATTCTTTTGAGCTGGTCAACGACAAGAACAACGACTGGCAGCGTCACTTCCGACTGCCCACCGGAAATATGTTTAATCTCGCGTTAATAAAACGATGACGCGCTGACCAGCAGTCATGTCATCTACGTACATACATACATACATATACTTCATATGTGGTATGTGAGTGGGTGTGAGTGAGCTCGTGTGTGGCAACCACTCAATGGAATTTCGAAATAAAAATACTTATTTTAACTTGTGGCTTGTAGCACCGGCCGCTGTGTGGGTCAAGGGAAGTGAAGCGGACGTGAACCATTTTAAATTCATTAAATAGATGCTCTTGTGCATGCTCGTACATACATTTTGAAATATTTTACCGAAAGACAAAAGAGCTCGCGTAAATAGCGCCGTTGGGCTGTGCAAACTCGCCAACAAACCGTTCCACAGTTAAAGTCGGTACCTTGCCGTCTGCGACAGGGATGGAATTTCTAAATTTCAAAATGTGCCTAATGGTATTCAAAAATAGTGCCGAAAAGAGGACGAAAGTGCCACGATATTAAATTTCTTTGAAGGCGTTTTAAGAACAATATATTTAAAAAAATAATATTTTTAAAATACACTGAATTATTATAATAATTATTAATTATTACAGAAAGGGCGTGTGTGAATCGGTAACTAAGTTCTTTGGGGACAGCTGTTGAATAATTATTTTACTACGGTGAGACAGTGGGCCGTATGAATAAAAACTAAGCATTTGCTTTTTCTTAAAATTTCATACCTTTTACTTCAATTTTGTTTGAATAAATTGAGTAAAAGATCTGAAATTTTAAGAAAAAGCAATTGCTTATTTTTATTCATACGGCCCAGTGTTGCCAATCTGCTGTGTGAAATCAAATATTTTTTCACAGCAGTAAATATTTGATAACCGAAAACTAATGCAGAATAAAATATTACAAATTGAAGTGAAATTAATATTTTAAGAAAACACTAACATCGTTGATTGCTATTCATCAATTTAGATTCATAATTTAATAAACACAATATATCGATGGCTGAATGGTTCAAAAACGCCCTATCTCACTTCAAAATGTATTGAAAATATGCTGATATAGGGCATTTTTGAATCGGCAGCTGAGATAGGGCGTTTTTGAAAGGAATTCTGAAATAGGGCGTTCTTGAAAAGTTTTTTGAGATAGGGCTTTTTGGAACTGGCTGCCGAGATAGGTCGATCTTCCACTCAGATATCGATATATGTATACACAAATCAGCAGGATTTCTCAAAAACAAACTTTGAATTCAGAATGTTTAGGGAAATTCCAAATTTTCGATTTTATGATTTTTTATTCATATAAAGTGTGTTCGAAAACGGATGAAAATATACGACAACGTCAAAAAAATAATATCAAAAATCATCGGGATATTGCAGAAACTTGCACTTCTGTTTAGTGCACTATAACACTGCAACCTTAGAATCTTTCTAAAAGTTCTGAATTAAAAGCTTTTTGTTGCAAATACTTAATTTTCGTACTGCGTATTTACAATAGAATTCAGCGGTTCCTAAATATTTCTCACGGCCCTTATTTTTTAGTGCTTTTAATTTTCCATTTTGTAACTTTTTAACCTATAATGTGATATGTGATTTTTTGTTATATATTGGCATTTAATGCGTAATTTCTATATTTTATGCTTGTGCCAAAAGAGGATGAACTGTGCTAAATGTGCCTCTGCGAATGAAAGTGCCAAAAGTGGCACTATTGTGCCTACTTTTCCATCACTGGTCTGAGGTGCGGTTGGCGAAGTACAGGGGTTGACGTTAGCTTTGTTTGTCAATTTGCGCAAAGTTGACGTTGGCTTTAGCCAATACCGGCTGTGGTTGCAAGTCTATACAGCCGGCCATGGTGCGAGTGCTGACAGTTGACTTTGTTGTGCTGCCTTTGGTGAGTTGGCATTCAAAGAATCTGTGGAATTCTTAATTAAAATTACTGTACTGTTGCATGCAACAGCTTTCAACTGCTGGATGGCTGAGATGTTCACCAACAAATGTTTGTAGTGTTTTCTTGGCCCTTATTTGCAAAGTTTCGTTTGAGAGTTTCTTGGTAAGTTGTTTGGCAAGAGAAATGAAAACAACTCCCGTTGCCTCAGAAGTTCGCTTTGTTGTAAGATTCGAGGCGATCTCCCGTTTATGGTGGTATGTTTTTTTTTTTGCAGCTTGGGGACTTCTTCTGTACAACAGCTGCACTGGATTGTAACTTCAAACGAAGCAGCAATCCCTTCCTTGTTTTATAACGGTTTTTGCCTTCGCCTTGAAACATTCAAATCAATTAAATCAAAGTTGTAGCTATAAATATTGATAAGCGCGCGAGTCAATTTTAAGTTTTTATGGCACTAAGATAAACGAGCTCAACATATAGATCTATGGAATCAAAAAGCCGTTTTCTGGGCCAACCGTCAGTTGAGCTAGACGACAACAACCAATTTCCCAACTAATCTGTGCAGGGCTTTAATGGCGTTGACTCCACTCGTCACTGTGCAATGGACCGAATCAAAAATGATAAATGACGTAAAATTGGGGGTCTTAGTCCCGGTTTTGCAGATTTTTCACTTGCTCTGCAAATACTCGCTTATTACATCATTCAAATTGCTCCTCATATAAAATACAAAAGTAACTTGGTACAGAATATTAATATAACAAAGAATTCAAAAGATTCAAAAAAGCAATCCTTGAAATTCAATTCACGTAAAGCGCGAGTATTGGGGTCATAAAAAGGGTACCCATAAAAAGGGTAGAAGTTCAGAAGAGATCGCTGGGAAGCACTAGATCGAACTCTTTCCAGCAAGTAAGGACAATCAATGACTTCAGTTATGATATTATGAGTAGATAAAGGACAGGCACAGTATGGACCTACGAATTTCTAAGGACTTGAGACTTATAAGCATGAGACGAGCAGAATAGGATGGTATGGGATCCATAAAGATCAGAGATCGAAGTGCAAAGTTAAGAAACATTTTTTGTACACATTCTATTCTATTGATAGCTTGCTGGCCACTTGGTCTCCAAATAAATTCTAAGTGAGACCTAACAAATGATAGATAGAGTAACTTGATGGTGTAGAGAATTTAGAGGCTTTCCATCTTACGAAACCTAGCATGGAGAAAGATTTGGAATTGCTATAATGTATGTGGTTATTAAAAGAGAATTTATTATGAAGGTCACAAGTGGATATATTGTACTGAGCAGGTATAATGTTGGATATATTCGAGTAAGTCATTTTAAAGCACTTAGACAGGTTCAGTGAGAGACGTGATTTCTGGCACCACAAGTAAAGCCTGTATATATCAGTTGGAAGCTTAATAGCATCTTCTGGGGACTTATTACCTGAAAAAATCTTTAAATCATCAGCATAAAGCAAAAATTTAGCATACGAAAATCAACTTGTGATATAATTAATAAATAGTGAAAATTGGAGTGGTCCCTGAGGAGGCAAACAGGGGGTAGATGAAATACCATCAAATGTAACAACACAACGTGTATTGCACAAGTAAGAGTTTATCCATTGCAGAAAAACAGAGTGAAAGCTAAGACAAGCAAGTTTTCTAATTAAGACTCTGTGAGAGACTTTATCGAAAGCCTTTACAGGCTGTGTTTACAGTCGAGAAAGACTCAATGGAGTATTCACTGAAAATAGCTACATAGATTCGATACTGTAGATCTATTGGCGACAAATCCATGCTGACTTGGGCAATTAAAGATTTAACCTTTGCATTTACTGCGTGTACAAAAATTTTTGAGATAGTCGAGAGCTAAGAAATGGGCCTATAATTTCTAACGTCATTTTTATTGCCCTTCTTAAAGTTGGGGGTTATGGAAGTGAGCTTCCATGGGTCAATGAAATTCTCCGACGATAAAGATTTATTGAAAATTACTTTCAGAGGATAGACCAAAGCAGGACAATTTTTTATTAGAACTGTTGAAAGTCCATCGACATCAGTTTGGGAGGAAAATTTCAATTTAAGCAAAGCGCTACTAATATCCTCAGATGAAAGGCATAGAGCCCCGAAGTCCAAAGAATTAATAGTCTAGACTAGAGGAAACGTTGCATGGTTGATCAAGGTCTTCATCAACAAAATTAGATTTAAAAAACTCAGCAAATGATTTTGCCGCTTCACTTGAGGCTCGCGCATAATTTTTGTCTAAAAAGGCGTCGGTGGGAATACAAGCGCAGCTCCTTTTGGATTTTGTGTAATTGGGGAAGGTTTTAGGATTTGATTTAATGTTCAACTCCATGCTACTAGCAATGTAGCTATTATGAAGAGATTTATTTAAGAAGTTGAAATTTTTTAAACTTCAACATATCGAGTCTAAGGCGAAGATCGCCCTGTTTCCGCACTGCTGGTTCGAAAACGCCCTATTCAAGAATTTGGTTGAAGAACGCCCTAATTTCGAACTTGATTCAAGAATGCCCTATCTCAGCTGCCGATATATTGAGTTTATATTTGAGATAGGGTATTTTCGAATCAGCCGACAATATCTAAGAATTCTTAGCTACATAAAAGTTGTACAAATTTCAAGTCATTTGCTTTTTGGTAAAATTCTAAAACTGGCCCATTCAGGACGCAAAGTATTTCCAAATAATTTCCCAATATACATTTATTTAATTTTTACCCAATCTTTTTTCCTCCATGTAATCTATCAGGCCTTTTCGTGTTTTTTTGGAATGTCACTGTATGCCAAGGCACGCGCGAGCTAGTGCCGAAATCAAACTTTCCGGCCCGCACCTATGAGCGCGGTTACCCACGAACGTGTACGTAGCGTAGCGTAGAAGTACGTAGAAAGATATCAAGTGTGCTGTTGATAGAAAGAGAGAGAAGCAACGTGTACGTCACGGTCCTGCGGTGGTGAGTTTTTGTTAACACGCAGATCCCATAAGATAGCTCGTGTCAGCTGACACGTTCTCCGTTTTTACGTCCGTGGGTAACTGCGCTTTATACCGGATCCCAGCAAAATCCCGGCCCATGCCCTCCTCTAATTTGAAGCCTAACGCCTAGCAGTCAGTGTGAAACTTTAACCCAAACTGAACCTCCTACCATTCATATATGTATGTACATTAGACTGCATCACCAAAAAAAGTTGCAGTTTTTCCGCCGGGATTACAAAATTTATTATATTTTAAGACGTCCACCCAAAAAAATTTCGGAAAAATATTAAGATTTAAGCGAGCTGGACCGATTTGAAAATACCTCCAAAAATGGAGTTTTTTATGAATAAAAATAGCTTCTTAAAGAACTTTTTGAAAAAAGTCCCCTCGGATGACATACCAAATTAGGCTTAAAAATTCTGCTTAAAAATATTTAAAAATCTTGTCAACGGAGTCGTAATAATGAGATTTTTGATGCTGTTTTTTTACCTTTTTCAATAGATTGATTTACGAAAAACTTAAATAACTGGGCCAAAACTATTCTGATTTACACTTATGGGATCTCGGTAGAAAGGTAATATTTTTACGCAAATTTTTTAAGCTTAAACCGTTTCGTCATTTGAGGGGATTTTTAAGAAAAAAATCTTTAAGAAACTATTTTTATTCAAAAAAACTAAATTTTTGGAGGTATTTTCAAATCGGTCCAGCTCACTTTAATCTTAATATTTTTTCGAAATATTTTGGTGGACGTCTTAAAATATAATTGATTTTATAATTCCAATGGAAAAACCGTACCAATTTTTTTTTGTATGGGGAGTGATGCAGTCTAATGTACATATGTATTAATTTGCGTATACCCATATGAATATACTAGAAACATACACAAATATGTACATATATGGAGCTGAAGACATGCGTATTGTTGTTGTTATTATCTCCTGCTTACGGGAATAAATATTTGCTATTATCAATTACATAATTACCTGCTGTGTGTGAATAAATAAATGGCAGTAAAATGGCAAGCGGAGCGTATACGCAACGCGATTTGGCTGTTCCCAATCTTTACATACATACATACATACATATGTACATCTGTGTTACGCACATTTACACGTAAATAGTCCCGGATTGTGGAATTGCTTTGCTTGCACGCATTGTGCGATAATTTAATTCAAATGCGAATTACGCATAGGAACTCAGTTTGGCAGTGGAAAGCGGTGTGCGGCGCCGGAACGATGCTGCGAGATGATGGCAGGTAATTGAGCACAAGTACATAAATGTGCGATTTTGAGTGCGATTTTCGCGTTAATAATTAATTGATTTCTCATGAAGGCTATGAGTTCTTAGTGCCATATGCGAAGTTGAAGTATGTAACTACCAATGTATGTATGTACATATATTCCATACTAATTTTTCAGACTGGCTTTGCGTGTTGAAAGTTTTATTTTATTTCTTCATTCTTTTAAGATATTCATAACTGGCGTAATGAAAGGAATAAACAAATTATTACGTGCGTCATTTTTCCCCAAAGAAAAGGCAATTTCCCGTTTCTATGTGTAGAGTATAACTGTCCCATGTTGGCTCGAAGGCTAAAGGCGACAGTAACGGAAGCTCCGGTTGTAAAGTAAAATCCACAGCAGGAAAGCAAAATTCTGCCAAGCATGGCGGGATTAGACGAGTCAGTCGACTGGAAGATAAATGGCAAACAAAAATGCGAACGCAAAGTGGCGACAGACAAGGCAATGAAGTAGCGCTGCTGGAAGAAGATCAACGAAGCTGCTGAATGCACGCACATCCTCCCAAATCAGTACATCTACACACATACCTATATACATATGTATGTACATACATACGCGCATCGATGTAAATGACGTGAAGCGTGCCTAAATGAAAATGTTATGATATGCCCTGTGGCAAACAAAAACAACAACAATGTATAGAACTTGCTCTTTTCGGCAGACATCCACATCCATCGGGGTGGCGGGTGCGCTGCGGTGGGTAATATTTTTTGGCAGCAAATTTGGTGTCTTTCGCGCGACATTCTGCGCGCATTAGCGGCAAATTGATACATACATAAAGACAGCTGGTGGTGTGACAGTAGCATGGATGCTCCCGGCGAATAAGGAAATTCAAATAAATAAAACAAATTCAATTTCCGCGATGACAGGAAGTGGCTTAAGGCGTCGAATTTTATACTCATTTGACAGTTCAAAGCTCAGAAATCACAAGGCACGTAAGTTCCCTGCCAAGGCGAATTAATAAAAGGTGATAGCAGGAGTACAAAAACAAAAATTTACATGTATTTTGTTTTTGCTTTGGCGGCATAAACTGTCAAAATCTGTAAGAGTGTGTGTAGAAATTCAAAAAAAAAATTTTTCAATTTGATATCAGAAGCCATGCGGCGAAACACATACACAAAATCAGCTGAGCTAGTAACACCACCTTATATTAATTCGCCTCTCGCATCCGTGACCGGCTAGTATTATAATAAAACTTTAAATTTGAGTCGACATACATACATACATATATATGTATGTACATTGTACAACTATTTACATATACATATAATAACGATGTAGGAGATATTTTGTTTAAATTTACTCTATTTCTCAGTATCCAAGTACAAACTCCAACCTAAAAGTTAAGAACCACTTAAGTTAGGACTCACAGAGAATGCAATTACAGACGTGTGTATGTAAGTTTAAATTAGCATGAACATAAATAGAAATACGACAGTATGAATAAACATTAGCATTAACAAAGGTAAGTATCTACATACATTAGAGATGGGCACGGGCCTAAATTTTCAGGCCCGGCCCTGTACGAGTGCAAAATCATCTTTCAAAAACACGCACGGGCCCGCACGTTAAGAATTTTATGGGGGCCCTGCCCGGCCCGGTCCGACACGACGGAACATATCCCAGCCCGGAAATAAAGAGCCAACTTTTATTGTAGATTTTTATAATATATTTTCTGGGAAGTAAAAAAAGTGGAAGGTATTTTATGTACAGATATGTAAACAAAACTACTAAGTATCTTATTTTTTCTATCGGTTTCCAAATATTTCTTTTTTTGCTTTTCTCTTATCAAAAGAGGTTTAAGTATGTACTATTTTTTTTTATAAAAACAAAAGCTTATCTAAATTTGTAGTATTAGCAAGGGGCTTTTTCGTGCTTATTCGTGCTTTATGAAATTTTACTGAACGCCCATGAACGCACGAGTTCGTGCTGACAGCAAATCGATGGCTGAGTGGAAGATTGACCTATCTCGGCAGCCGGTTCGAAAAAACTCTATCTCAGAAAACTTTTCAAGAACTCCCTACTTCAGAATTTCAATGAAAAACACTCTATCACAGAATTTTGTTGAAGAACGCCCTATCTCTGAATACGGTTCAAAAACGTCCTATCTCAAACGAAAATACATTGAAAATAAGCTGAGATATAGGGCGTTTTTGAATCGGCAGCTGAGATAGGGCGTTATTCAACCAAATTCTGAGGTAGGGTATTTTTCCATCAAATTCTGAAGCAGGGCGTTCCTGAAAAGTTTTCTGAGATAGGGCGTTTTCGAACTGGCTGCCGAGATAGGTCGATCATCCACACAGCCATCGAAATATTCCGGCCCGTTCCCGCCGGGGCCCTGCCAAAAGCCCGGCCCGTGCCCATCTCTAATCTACATATACATATTTATATACAAATACATTTGAAGTCACAAATAGAAAAAAATCAGCCAAATATATTTCTCTCAACACATAATTTGGTCATAGTTATATTATTTAATCAAAGTCACCAAGTCATACATATGTTGAGAGAGATATTTTTAGCTCACTTTTTACTGGGTGAACATGTACGTATCGTCACTTGAATTGCAATAGGCAATATGCCTGCCGAGGTGCGACCGCTGTTAAGAAAAAAAATGTCTATATTTTTTTGCCATGTTGCTTTGACCAGGTCTTGAACCAAGGCCAGCGGAGTGGTAGCGCGCATAAATACTGCTTAAATAAGTATTTACAATACAAAAACAAAATACTTTTTTTAAGCAGCGTTTGTATTTTGTATTTTAAAATACTTTTGCCTGGTACAAGCCGCAGGTCTGGTTGAATAATTCACGAAACTATGTTTTCTATATTTTGATGGATGACCTTAAGTATATATGTACATATCTGTATACGCAGCTTGGACTTTTATTTCCTTGTTTTCTTTTTTTGAACTTTTCGGACTCATATACTTATTTTGAACGTTCAGAAAATGTCTGCGGGAAGAATACACTGCATTTATTCAGGGTATGAAACAACATTTTGGACAAAATGACGTAAAAATAAAAGTGAAGTTTGAAAAATTGGTGCCATTTAAAAAATGCCATGCGGAAATGAACTTAATGACTATTTTTTGAACGTAATGACACACTTATTTTTTAATGCCCAACTTTTTCATTACAATTTTTGCCATTTAATGCCTGGTGGAAATCCAACATTAGTCTATCCCATCGACTACCGGGCAACGTTTTTCATTAGAGATACAACTTTGTTCATATTTTCAAGGGTTTAAAATGCTCAACGGGTATTAAGCTGGCAATGCCTCAAAATTAGAATGGACTACGTTTTTAACGGCGCTTGAAACTTGACCACCGTAATAGTGAATAATTGCAATAATGTCATGTAACTCTAACGATTTTTCATCCACATAAAGGGACTGCCTTCCAGGTTTAGTTGGTTTTGTCCATCGTCTGGCTGTCAACGCTCGACCACATTCAACTTAATCAATTTCTAATTTCTTCCTAAACATTTTCGCATTTTGCGTGTCAAATTCAAACTGTCTTTCTGTTAATTATTCTCTGTTAGCCACAGTCTCCCCCTTCTGTACGAGTATCCCGGGTGTCCTTTCGTCGTTCAAAACCGCGAATGTTCGCACACATGTATAAACATGCGGGAATTTACGTACATATATACATATGTATATACGTAAGATGTATTTATGAGTGTTGGTTGGTGCGTATACTAATGAAGCAACAACAGCTGATGTCCAGTTACACTTTCACACGTTGCCCGAGCGTTTAAAACATTTGCCTGCGTAATGAGTGGGTCATCAAATAGCACATTAATCTCGTTGGCCTTGATGGCAACGTAGCCCTCCTCCCTCCCTGTCTACGCTGAGTTGTGGACTCATTTATTCTTTGTTTTTGCGTGTACGAGTATAAATTGCCAAATTTAGCCTTTAAATAGCAAACGGTTATGTGTGAATATATATATATGTAGATGTATGTACGTACCTAAAAATTTGTCTTTCTTTAGACTGTGAGATTGCCAGAAAATCGATATTTCGGGATTTGCTGTCCCCCCCCCCCCCGTCGCGGGAACTGCGAACGAGGCGATTTGCTCGCATATTTGCTCACAATTCAGTCTACATAAATTGCTCTGTTGCAGCCATTTTCCATTTTTATCCACCGCACTTCCTTCTCTACTTTTGCATAGTGAAAAAGTATTTACTTCGCATACATACATACATACATACACATGTAGTGCATCCTTATCCTTAAGCATGGCGATCTCAACATACATATGTACATAGCAACAACAACCCGTAGCAAATCATTTTTAAAATTTTTCTTTGCGAAAGAAAAATATACATAGTAAATACACGGTTATACTGGAAGAGAATTTACATTTATATTTGCCAAACAGAGGGACACTGCATTTACCTTGCACTCGCACCCATCAGCAGACCAGCCCACTCACCCGTCTTTCAAATCTTTAAACGAACATTTAACGAAGCGCATAAAAGCTGGATGTAAAAATGCTCCCTACGTCCGAAGCACATAAAGAACGGTTAAAACCCCTCTGCTGTGAGCTCTTACCTACTTGGTTGCTGAGACGGCGGAGTTGGGGCTAGTGGGGCGGCTCATGTGGCAGCATCAGCTGCGGGGGGGTCTAGTGAGGCACAGGCGTAACTCGAGAGTAGAGCAGCAACAATGTTGTAGCGCAATGGTCTTCGATGATTTTATTGGTTGGAATTTATTTGGAGCGACAATGACCTAAGTTGGCTGCTTGCAAAGGACACAATTGGTTTGTCACATAAACTGCGGTGATGGCAGAGGCCCCGGCAGTGGCAGTGGCAGTGGCAGTGGCAGTGGCAGTGGCAGCGGTCGCTGGAGCAGAGACAAAGTCGATTATTGTTGTTGGTTGCAAGTAGGAGTGTCACCAGCTACATTTGCACTGAGAGTAAAATGTCCTCCAATTTGGGGTTGCAATGCTGCTTGGAGTGGAAAAAAAGCCATACACACATACACAAATACACTCATAAAATGTATGTATGTATGTATGTATGTATGTATTTATTTATATAAAGAAGTTGACAAAGCCATTATGTGCACATAAAAATTCATGTAAAAAATGAAGTGCTGCTGCTGTTGCTGCTCGGTCTTTGGCAAAAACATGAAAAAAGCAAAAATTCCGGAAGGCGTTTGTGCAGAGAACGAAATTTATCCTCAAACGAGAGCGAAGCTGTCTGTACAAGAACTTAGTTGCTTCTCTTAACCAAACGACATACTCTTTATTTACAGTGGAATCTCCCGAGCATGTGCACTAGCAAGTTTTCTTAAGAGCGAAGTGAGACTACAAAACAAACGCAAACAAGTAAGGTGATATCTTAAACATATTATACATGAAAATATGTACGTATATATGTACTATGCTTTAATTCACATTTAAAAAGGTAAGGCCAAAATGGATAGCTTTTTAAAAAATGTATGTGGTATTCTGAACGTTTTTTGGCAGGCATGAAAATTAAAAGAAGTGGACGAAAATTATAGGCTGACACTAGGTCTTAAATTCATACACATGTATATACATAACTATTTCGACAGAGTTACTGAACACCATTTGTTTTTAGGAAAAATGGAAAACGCAACAAAATTTAAGCGGAAGACGGTACAACTGCTATTTCGGAGATCACCACATCTCTTCCCCAGACTTCTTCTTGAATAACTTTTTTTTTTCTATTAAAAAGGTACTGTACTTCGGCAGAAAGCAGTGCTTCCAGTTAAACATAGCGCTACTTCAACCATAAATACTTATTTGTCGCAGCATATTGAAATATACACACAAGTATCTACATAGTTAGGTAGTGTTCATGTAGCCGGTATAAACTATAAAAGTCTTAGGGCCAGTTTCTCAAAGTCTGGTTAACACTAACCACAGGTTAAATATGGTTATCGACGTTATCGACTCCCTGTTATATGCTATGGAGTCGATCATGTCGATAACGAGGTTTAACTTGCAGTTAGTGTTGATCAGACATGGAGAAAGTGGCCCTTAATGTATGCTGATGATCTAGTGTAGCTGGCTGAGTCGCCATATGAACTACAAAGAACGATCGATGCTATGCGTAGTTATAGCACACAGTGGGGACTAAACGTTAATCTGGCGAAATCAAAGGTTATGGTTTCCAGGCAAGTCAGCAGGTTACCAGCACGGCAGAAGGGGTTTTATCGAGATGAAATGTTTAGGAGTTCTTCTAAATTAAAAACTCAAATACAACAAACACTTGGAGTTAAAACTTCTTGACTCAAATAAAGCTATGAATTCGACGTGGTTAAAATATCTAAATAATCCTCGTATTTGTGTCTCAAAAAAACTTTAATTCTTTGACGCTACCTCAAGGTCGATCATGTTCTATGGTGCCCAAGTTTGGGAAAGTATTTATGACGTTTGTTTGTCAAAAAGCTGTTATTTTTACTTGCTTATACGCCCAACTACATGATCTGCTTTGAAACCGGCCTAATGCCACAATATTTACACCCCTTGCCAGAGCACTTGTTATTTATATTGCGGCGTCTCAGCCAATGAATTCTCGTAAAGTGATATAGGTTCATATGTAACAGTATTATTTTGTATTTCTCGTCAAGTCCTTTTTCGGTTTTGCTGTTGATATATATTTTCCACTATTATACAATCATCGTAGGTATTTTCCCGACTTACGAAATTTTTATTGTCATAGTCGTATTTTTCTGTTCTTTTATTATATTTTAAACTCAAATTTTCCAAATTGTTGTATTGTCCAATAGATATAAGCAGGGAACGGATTTTATGGAAACTGCCTTTTTTCTGCTAAAGAGATAAAGTGTATTCGATTAAGAATGTCCACGATTTAGCTTTCCTTGATTCCATATATACACATTTGATGTTGTCTTTTTTTGCCTTTTTTAAGGTCTGTATTTGCCCATTTTTGCCTATTAAGCCCTTAAAAAAGCGAGTATAGCGAGGAAAAAGCCCTTTATTAGGTATAATGTAGAAGTTTCAAAAGTTCCATATTTAGATTGGGCGCCACTTTTATAAATTCGCGTCGTGCACACGTTTAATACATTCAAGGCTGTGTTAAAGCCTGTTCTGTTGCAAAAAATGAAGTTGATAATGGAGAAAATCGATGGATAAATAAAAAGTAATGAGTGGTCCTATGAAAATGCGCAAAGAGTTTTTGTATGAAAAATGAGCAGGAAAAAATGTTACTCATACGCCCTGTACACCTGAAAATATCTCGAAAACTTATCCTGCCTTTTCCTGCTTATTTCGCTATTTTATTTTGCCTTTTTTATAGGTTTTTAGGTCCTAACAATCCGTTCCCTGGATATAAGTATTGTAAAATTGTAACATAATAATTCTCAATAAAAGAAAATATTTATTACTACTCTACTGCTATTTAGCACATATCAAGGGCTTATATTCAATACCCTTCATCTGCACTTTTCACAAAAATGATATTCTGGTATAAAAATCCACTTAAGACTTAACTGTCATTGGTGATATTAATGCTGACCATGTATATCGTTTGTTAGAAGAATTCGCTTATAAATTAAAAAGTCAGAATTGACATCAATGACATCAATGATGACAAGTAAGTCCAGATGGGTTCTAACATCACAAAGTAGTTTTTGTGAAAATTGCAGATAGAGAGTATTGAATGTAAGCCCTCGATATATTTTAAGAGGCAGCGTATAAGCTCATTTATAAATTAGTTAAAGAAATGTATTGAAAAACCAACAAAAATATCGTTTTTGTCATAATTTGGTAAAAAGGTCCCCGTAGGGTACTCCGAGAAAAAAAAAAAATTGTGCTGCAACACTTATCTAATATGTATAAAGTATTACATATGTTGCTTTAACACACTGTTAAAGAACTAAAAGCCATCTCCGGGATTTCTCATAACTCTTCCAAATTATTTCCAGTAGCTGGAGTTTCATACCGCTGTAAGGTTTTTGAAAAAGTTTACATATTGGCTAACATTTTTTTATCATGAATGGTTTTTGAATTTATTTTAATGACTTTACTTGTTGATTTTAGGGTAGGAAATTCAGGAGAAACGTCCATAACTTTTGCATTTTACATGATTTAATAATTATACGGCGCTCGATGGTCTGAGAGTGGCAGTAAATTCCACTTACCAAATGTCTAGAAATATAGTTGGTTAGATTCTAAAGGTGGCTATTAACACGATCTAAGGTTTGTTTTCCCCGAGAAATATGGCGCTATGTAGTAATATTCAAGGGGCGTAACCGACATTTTGTTATTTGCATGGAGTCGAAGACGTCGATAATGACGTTTACGCGAGATAAGTGTCAACCAGGCTTTGAATAAATGGCCCTTAGTCTGAACCTTAACCTTGATCTTAACCTTAATTTTATTCGAAACCATAATCCTATCATCAATTTTAATCTATCTTTATCTTTTTCCCTTATGTTTAGCTTTGACATTGTTTATATTCTTGCCTTTGCATCAGTCTTTCCCCACCTCACTGGCGTTTGCCACAGTCGTTCGTTTTTTGTCCCGCCATATAAATACTACATTTACCTCTCGGAGCTCAAATAAAAAGTTTCACTTAAATAATTTGAATTCAACTTTTTAAACTGGTGGCCACCCTCTTCAAACATCTCAAAAATATTTTAATTGTTCTAGCTAAAGAATGAAATTTAATTTTGAATAAATGGATTTTTTAGGACTAGTGACAGGGACCGTAACAGTTACAACTTTTATTATCAACATCGCTCCTTAAAAATTATTTTTTTACTTTTATTTAATTACTCCTTAAATAACAGTTATTTCTGATTTTTATTTTATAATTCCAAAATAACAGTTATTTTTTATTTTTATCTAAATAATCTGCAAACAACAGTGATTTTGATTTTTATATTACATGTCTTAGATAACACTTATTGGAAACTTTTATTTATAAAAGTCATCAATAAAACTTAGTCGGTCACTTTTACTTTTAAAAGTCATCAATATAAATCAGTCACTGACTTTGGTTTTTTAAGCCATCATTATAAAAGTCATTTGTATAAGTCGTAGTAAACGTCTATTCTCCAACACCTTCTTAACTGCGAAAAATCATCATGACTTTTATACGTATGACTTCAGAAACAAAAGTCAGGGACTGATTTATATTGATGACTTTAAAGAGAAAAAGCCACTTAAAGATTTTTATTGATGACTTTTATAAATAAAACAGTTTTCATCAATAACTGTTAAGTTCGGTCCCTGATTAGTGGAATTTAATATTATTATGCTAAAAACAGAAAACTTCGATAACATTTACCATTTCCGCCCTCTGGTGAGTGTAGCAGCTTGCCATTTTTTATACTATTTCCTCAGTCCTAATCAAAAGTACTACATACCTATAATCGTTCCTTAACTCGCCAGAAGTTGCAAGAATTTACCAGAAAGCGGTCCCGCAATTGGTTCTCTTGCAAAATAGGGGAAAAATGGGAGAGAAAAAAGCTAATTTCTTTGTCAGAATTTAGTTGACTAATTCTGACACATTTGGACTCGTACGGGAACGCAACTAATAACTTCATTAATTTGGAATAAAACGTTCTTTTGAAGTACATTTATACATATGCATATGTATAGGTACGTATGTACGTATGTATCTATGTCTGAAACAAAGGCGAGTTCATACATATAAACTGCTGTTACTACACTCTAAAAAATCTGTTTAAAAATGCGAATATAAGTCGAGTATATTTTTGTTTTTTTTTTTAAACTTTTTGGTAAATTTGCAAGATGAATATGTATTTTTCTCGTTTACACATTTTCGTGTGTAAAATTCTTTTTGTTAGCAGCTTTACACAATTCTACGTGTGTGAAATCAAACAGCAGGTGTGTATCTTGTAGCTTGTAAACACTTTCGCAGTAAATTTACGCACATCTTAGCAGCTAAAAAGTCCGAAATTTAAACATACTATTCGCTGAATAATCGAGCATGTAATTTCGCGAATAATAAGGTAGGAAATCAGTAACCTACCATTTAGCAAGGAAATTTACACAATTTTTTTTAGTGTGTAGCTCAACTGGTTTGGTATATAAATGTCAAAATTTTATATTAAGCGAAAAGGAGTGGGTGAGAGTATGTGGCAAGAGAAAAATTTTGTTGAAGTACATACAAAAATCTTAAGTCAGTAAAAATATTATTCTTTCTGAACCAATGTATGTATGTATTTACATATGTACTTATATTAAACCCCAAAATTGCTTAATGAATAAAAGGTACCAATTTTAGTTGGCGAATAAATTTAAGAAATGGTTTTAATGAATAAGTTGAGAGCTTCCGGGCGTTTGAAAATTTTTAAGTTTTCGTGAATTGTTCAAACTGACCTATGATCTGTACTGGACCAAACAATAAGCTTGCGATTAATGTACCAAAGAAATACATCTAAGAGTAAACTTAAGCATAAAACCTACGCCTACTTTGAATCGGATAAGCACATCTAAATCGGTTCAATGAAGAAAGAAATAACGAATCGTTTTTTTGTGATTTTTGTTTCAAAGCAACCCACTTAAAGCTAGATACCTTCGTACATACATACATACATATGTTTGTGCCATTTTACTACCAAAACGTCCAACCGAAGCCAATTAATCCTACAGCCGTAATTGTTTCTTTTTCAAACTTATTAAAAGAAATTACCACACTTTATCTTCCTTAATTCTTGTAAAAATACAAATTGCACAAAAAAAAAATGCTACCACGGAGGTGATTAGTGAACTCCCCCCAGCCAAATGGCGACCACGAGTTGCACAACAATAACACTCAAAGCAGCATTTAATCCGTTTTGTCCGTTTAATGGACGGCCGCCACATTCGCCCACACCCACACCCACAATCGTTCGCCTTCGTGTGCCGCCGCCTCAAGCGACAACCATTAATCATCCGCCAAGTGCAAGACGCGCATCTTGGAGCTGATTTCAATTACTAATTACGGTTGACATGTGGTGCCAAAGCCACAAATTTGCGTTTGAATTCTGCGCCATACGGAGGGAACGAACGCACAGCCAAAGAGTGTACTTGAGCTGAAAAAAAACAATCGTCCTTCTCAAGCTTAATTTGGGGTGTTTTGATGCGCAAAAAGTGAAATGCCGAAGGCTCGAAACGGTGTAACCGCACGGAAGGAGTGTGGTGGCGGTTAGGCGGTGGGTCGGTCGTTGCTCGTTGCTCGTCGCTTGTCGGTGTGAAATTCGTGAAACATGACACCGCACTTAATTTACAATTCATTTGGTGTTGTGGCTGTTATTGCCGATGTTTTTTTTTTTATTATTGCAATTGTTGTAACAGGTTTTTTTACAGGATGTGCAACACGCCATAATAGTCGGCTTAATTGCATGATGAGTCGTCGTTTTATTTGCTGTTTTTAAATTTTTTTACACGTTTTTTGTTCGTACTTGCTTTGAGGTCATGTTGTTGTTTTTTTTTGTTTTTTTTTTAACGTCTTTGAGGTGTATTAGTAGCCATTATAACGGTATTTAGCGTCAAAATACCGTAATAATAATTTGAAATTTTCAGAAAGTGGTCGGGGCTTAAATGTATCTAAATGCCAAAGCAAACAACCTGGTGACATTTGGTCGTCGCGAGCTGCTTGGTGTTCTCTTAGCCGCACAAAGGCTTTTGCGGAGGAGAGAAAAGTATAAGACACTTACAGATGTATACCCATCATTGACTATTTATAAGACAGAATTTTGGAGCAGATCAAGATTAAGTGTCGCAGCACAGTGCAATTATTCTCCTTCACCCGTTTGGTTGCAACGCTGCTGCCCGAACCTTAAGTTTACTCAACCCTTAGGCTGCGGCGCACCCCTCTTCCCACCTGAACTTGTTTGCTTTGCTATTTATTTGTGTACATTGACCGAAACATTGCAAAATATCCCCAAGCCATTCTGTTCGCCTAATGAGCTGCCATGCATATTACATGCAACCCATTGTAGCGCGCATTAATTTCCTCTCTCCACACTCGATCCAAAGCCAAGATGCAGAGATGCAAAGTGTTTGTAGTTGTACTCTATTAAGCAACGGAATACTCGAAGGCGCTTTGCTAGTAGTTTCGTCCGCATCGCTTTTAGTTTACTTTGGACAAAGGGTGTACGTTCACCCAACGGAGAAACACGTCTTTGTTTGTATTTCTTTGTACCTACACAGATACTTACATAGACTTATACTTGGCAGGATGGGGCATGATAAATTTGTATGTATTTGTACATAGTTCCAGCTACAGTTGCTGTGGCCTAATTGCTAACCAAATTTCCTTAAATGGTTATTATGTGGTTTCTATAAAAATACATACATATGTACATAAGTATGTCTTTGCGTGTGTACCTATGTATGTACTTGCTTTTAAAAGCATTGCATTTAGTATATTGGGCCGTATGAATAAAAAGCTAAGCAGTTGCTTTTTCTTAAAATTCAGACCTTTCACTTAAATTTAGTTGAATAACTCGACTTAAAGGCTTCAAGTTTTAAGAAAAAGCAGCTGCTTAGTTTTCATTCATACGGCAGATTATGTACCAGTTAGTGGGAACAGATCAGGCCCAGCAAAGCTTAACTAACCCTAGAAAGGGAAACCGCGTAAAATTTTATGAATTCAGAACCTGTCCGAAGAAGATTTAAATATGTTGAAGTTGTAGATCTTTTTAAAGAAGAAAACGAATATCTAAGAGCGATAAATAGGGGTATTTCCATTTTGAGTGTTTTTCCATGCACTACTGTGACTGTGGGGCGGTCGTTTAGTACACTTCGTAGAGTAGAAACCTGACACAGAAGCACAACAGGAGAAGAAAGGCTTTCTGGACTATGCCTCATGAGCGTCCATAGAAAATTCGTTACCGAAAACCGCGAGTTGATTCAGGAGGAAATAATCGAGAAGTTTGCTGAATATCGTTATTAGCGTAAAAATTATTAAATAAAAAAAATATCAAAAAAATGAACAAGAATATTTCGTGTTGGCCCCCTTACATCAGATCCTGGCTACGCCCTTGTTACTCAGACTTTATATCTGAATAATAAATTGTATGCGTGCTGTGTATGTTGAAGTGAACCTATACTCAATTTTTACCTGCTTAACTGGAGGAGTCATAACGCAAAACAATGTCTCTGAACAATCAGTTGTAGGGGAGCCAGATGATTTCGATGATTTTAAGAGCTAGGTAAGGAAATATTAAAATACAAGCGTGTGCAAAATTTTAGTAAAATATCTTCAAAAACTGAGGGATTTTTTTTTATATAATAGTTAAAATTTAAGCAAAGTTTCAAGTACCGCTATCCCCTAAAGTGAAGCCAATCAGGCAAAACTGGGGACGCCATTGAATTTAGAAGGCTCCTAATGAGTAAGAGCAACTATCAGAATCTTTGTCGAAAAAAAATTTGATTTGATACCACGCTCGAAATATTCTGACTACAAGAAGGAGCATCATTAAAAGTAATAAATCAGGGTTTTTACGCACTTTTAAAGAAAATGTTTTTGAAGCATTTTACAGTTATATGTAATTTTATAAGGACTACTTAGTAGTTATAGAAAGATTTAGATCGTTTTGACGTATTTGCCTTCAATTAAGATGTTTTTGGAATAAAAATTACGCTCAAGATCGCAGAATATTTTATCTTTAAAAGTTGTTTTTTTTCTGAAAGCACACTTCTTGCTAAAGTATCAAATTATTCGTAATTGTTTGTGTTAATTTATGGAACAGTTTATTCAATAAATTCAATTCCAGTTACAGCAGATGCCTTAAGATTAATTTGTTTAATTAAAACGACTTGTAAAACC
>NW_023458556.1:2562046-2564024 GCF_013731165.1 Rhagoletis pomonella
GATGCCTTAAGATTAATTTGTTTAATTAAAACGACTTGTAAAACCGCCTGGTAGCTCTTAGCACCAAAAGCAATGGAATGGGTGAAAGTCAAAAAAGGTTACCCAGTGCTGCCACGTTGATTTACAATGGAAGTTCCTAAATAGGGTTGCCAGAAGGTTTTACACTTCTTACAGTTTGTAGAATACAATATATGCTTAAAAAGTTCTTATAATTAATGCTTCAAAAACTGAACGGGATAAACCGAAATTTTTTAAAATTGTGAAATGAGGAGTTACAGACTTTGAGCTACTTGTCATTTCATTATTTTTTAATGCCCACTTTTCTTACCTACTACATATGAAGTGTACACATAAGTGCTAAATGCCCATTAAATTTCAAATCAGAATATGGTTTGCTTCAAAAGTTATCACATTTAATTGTGCCCCTCTTAAAAATTACATAAAAAATTCCCCTGTTTTCAGTATTATTATTTTTTTTTAATTTAAACTCCTATCATTCAAAAGTTATGCAGCAAATTTATCAAACATTTTATTTAGAGACTTCAAGTCTACGTCAATGAATTATATCCAAAAGCAACCAGCTGGATTATGCATAGTTTACAACAGTGAAAATAAAGCTAAATAACACAAAGGTTAAAGGTTTTGTAGATTTGCGCATATACAGCGTGGCGACGAATAACTGTTACCCAGATTTTTTTGAGAAATAAAAGGGTCCTTTATAGATTTTGCGAAAAAAGTATTTTATTGTTAATTTTCCACAGATTTTACTTCAGTTGTATTAATTAGTTTTTAAATTTTAACCCTTATTTACATTTGCCAGCAGTGTAAACTTTGAGAGAAAAGTTCATTTGGCACGCAAGTCTTTTTCAGGTGTATTAATACAACTAAAGTAAAATCTGTGGAAAATTAAAAATAAAATACTTTTTTCGCTAAATCTATAAAGGACCCTTTAATTTTTCAAAAAAACTGGGGTAACAGTTATTCGTCGCCACGCTGTAGTATGTGGAAGACATGATTAGACATGCTGTACACCTAAATAGCAGTTCTATAGCAAGCATTCGTACCACTTTGTTCTGTTCTAGGTAAAAATCTTTTAATACCCAAGATTGGTTCTATATATGAAATCAGGTATGGCATCGAGTATCATTTAATCACGATTTTATTTTTATTTTATTTGAGTTGCAATGGCATCCAGGCATCTCCAGCACCACCATCAAGATTCCTATAATTCTTTTAGGACTTACCTTCCCATTGTCCATTTAATGTAGACTCCTCTCACCTGCCTATACATGCGATTTTAAACGTCTGCGAGTATAAATTATTTAAATGATTATTTTATTATCCCCGGAATGTGTGAATCACATTTTATGAAAATTGGAAAATTATACAAATGTCTTGCATTTATGGCTGTAACCTGTGTCTCTAAATACCGCTACGTGCAAGGAAAGTGAGTGGTGTGTGGAATCGCGCCTCAGACAGATACAAAAAATAATTTTCGCCCGCCTCATATGCCACCTCTGGCAGGAAGGGTGGGGTAGGCGGCCGCATATTCTTAAAGACAGCTGGTGGGTTGCTGTGCGAACACGATTTTAAATACAAAACAACAATAACAATTGAGTGCCAGGACATCCGGCAGGCGGCACAAACCATGAAAATGTGCATGTGTACATATGGATGTGTGTGTGTGTGTGTGTGTGTGTGTGTGTGTTAGTGTACTTGTCACATTAACATTTATGAGTGTCACGAGCGTCGGTTTTATTACTTTTATGGGCTTGTAAAATTCGCAAATGACAACGAGGAGTGCCAAAGGAAGCAGCGCAAATATGAAATTGCGAATATTAAAGTTTATTAAAAATTCAATTGTGCAAACGCTTCGCTCACACATACATATGTAGTAATCCCAGTCTACGAGAGAAGTCTGTCGTGGATGCGAGGAAGCCAAAGGGCATGGGGAAGAAAGTGTTTTGCTTTGAATAAT
>NW_023458556.1:2564124-2565612 GCF_013731165.1 Rhagoletis pomonella
ATTATTCAAAGCAAAACACTTTCTTCCCCATGCCCTTTGGCTTCCTCACATCCACGACAGACTTCTCTCGTAGACTGGGATTACTACATATGTATGTGTGAGCGAAGCGTTTGCACAATTGAATTTTTAATAAACTTTAATATTCGCAATTTCATATTTGCGCTGCTTCCTTTGGCACTCCTCGTTGTCATTTGCGAATTTTACAAGGCCATAAAAGTAATAAAACCGACGCTCGTGACACTCATAAATGTTAATGTGACAAGTACACTAACACACACACACACACATCCATATGTACACATGCATATTTTCATGGTTTGCGCCGCCTGCCGGATGTCCTGGCACTCAATTGTTATTGTTGTTATTTAAAATCGTGTTCGCACAGCAACCCACCAGCTGTCTTTAAGAATATGCGGCCGCCTACCCCACCCTTCCTGCCAGAGGTAGCATATGAGGCAGGCGAAAATTATTTTTTTGTATCTGTCTGAGGCGCGATTCCACACACCACTCACTTTCCGTGCACGTAGCGGTATTTAGAGACACAGGTTACAGCCATAAATGCAAGACATTTGTATAATTTTCCAATTTTCATAAAATGTGATTCACACATTCCGGGATAATAAAATAATCATTTAAATAATTTATACTCGCAGACGTTTAAAATCGCATGTGTAGGCAGGTGAGAGGAGTCTACATTAAATGGGCAATGAAGGTAAGTCCCAAAAGAATTATAGGAATCTTGATGGTGGTGCTGGAGATGCCTGGATGCCATTCCAACTCAAATAAAATAAAAATAAAATCGTGATTAAATGATACTCGATGCTATACCTGATTTGATATACATAGAACCAATCTTGGGTATTAAAAAATTTTTACCTAGAACAGAACAAAGTGGTCCAAATGCTTGCGATAGAACTGCTAGGTGTGCAGCATGTCTAATCATGTCTTCCATATAGTATATGGGCCAATCTACAAAACCTTTAACCTTTGTGTTATTTAGCTTTATTTTCACTGTTGTAAACTATGTATATCAAGCTGGTTGCTTTTGGATATAATTCATTGACGTATACTTGAATTGTTGATCAATTTGCTGCATAACTTTTGAATTATAGGAGTTTAAATCAAAAAATAATAATAATGAAAACAGGTGAATTTTTTATGTAATTTTTAAGAGGGGCACAATTAAATATGTCATAACTTTTGAAGCGCACCATATTCTTGATTTGAAATTTAATGGGCATTTGGCACTTATGTGTACACTTCATATGTGTAGTAGGTAAGAAAAGTGTGCATTAAAAATTAATGAAATGCCAAGTAACTCAAGGGCTGTAACTCCTCATTTCACAATTTTAAAAAATTTCGGTTTATCGCGTTCAGTTTTTGAAGCATTTAATTATAAGAACTTTTTAAGCATATATTGTATTCTACAAACTGTAAGAAGTGTAAAACCTTCTGGCAACCCTATTTAGGAATTTCCATTGTAAATCA